>NW_028229539.1:522766-813764 GCF_053477565.2 Lygodium microphyllum | reverse complement strand
TGAGTTTTGAACAGAAGTCAGTTTTGACTCCAGTTGACTTGTCTGACTTGCAGAGTACCAAACTAATGTGACTTGCAGAGTTTGTAGACTTGCAGAACTTAGTTGCTTTGTGGAACTTGCAGAACTTAGACTTGATAGACTTGCTGAATCTGATTGGTTGTGTGTGACCTGACTGATTAATGCTTAAGTAACTTGTTGCTTAAGTGATTAAGCTTGGGAGCTTAATCTATTGACAACGGCGAAAATCGTGGGGGGGGCGTTTTTCCACGCGGCGAATTTTTCACGACGTCTTCTAAGACCTCACGAAAATTTTGAGAAGCTTGAAGCTTCTTAAAGCTTAAGCTAAGCTTCTTAAGCTTTAGTTTTTTAAAGCTTGAAGATATGGAGTTTTTTTTACTTATCTCTGTTCTTGACGACTTGATGAAGAAGATGTAGGAGTGGTCCTCCGCCTCTGCAGATCGGTCCCTCACAGTTTGATGATGGAAACAGGGGTTCTTGATTGCCAGGAATCTGCCTGTATCGACCGTTCGCGACGAGATTGACCATAGAGCCCAATCGTTCCAAGAGCTCCGCCTTCGCACAAGATGGGTAGCGATTGGAATCTCTTGATCTCAGCTTCGCTTTGATACCACTGGTGCGCAGATCGGATGCTGTACGCTCGCATAGTGAATGCCGGAAGGTCCCCAAGAACAATGGAACTCTACTTTTTGCACAAATTACAAGGTAAAAAGCATGAACGACAAGAGCAAGAGACCAATTGGGTACAATCTCCCCCCATGCCTTGTGTGAGCGCTCCACAAAGCATGTATTTTATGTATTATTCATCTTCAAGCTCAAATAATAGCCCAAATTACAAAATAGCAAGCTTTTAGCTTTTGAGTTTGCTTTAACACAAAATAGGAATAAAGCTAATGGATGGTGCCCAAATAGTCTGGCATGCCCAATACAATGTTCAAGTAGAAATAACATAATCATGCGCCCATGCGCATACAAAATAATAATAAATATCCAATCGCCTCAATAAGTAGGCGTGACAAAATATAGGCGTCATGCCTAAGGTATGCGCCCATCAAAATATAATCAATAAATCGAATATCGTTAGTAAAATAATACAATTAAACCGACAAAAGTGAATACCTAGCAGTCTTCAGCTACATAAATAAATCAACTGGTTAGAAATAAATCCTAACCTTAATTTATTACGAGTGCGCACTCTAAACTCATAAACGTTTATTAATTTAATATGCATTTTGCGGAATCACCTGCTATGGAATCACCCATGTACACACTAAATTAATGAAATGCCCGAAAAGGACAGGCATCCCCATCAACTTCTCGCACAAAGAATCCATTTTTTGTATGAGCCCCAGTCATCAAAGTTTACAGAATCCACCGTAAAACCTCACGGAATCCACCGTGGCACGGAATCCACCGTAAAATATGCCTCCTGGCATCACCTAACTAGCCTAACTAAGGGAGACAAGAGAGAGAATGATCGCAAGAGAAGAAGAGGAGAGAGAAAGATAGGGAGAAGAGAGAGAGAGAGAGGAAAGGGAGGAAGAAGAAGAAGAAGAAGGAGAAGCCATGAAAGCTTGTGAAGGTGAAAAGAGAGATTCTTGATAATTCTGTGATGCCTCAAAATACCCTCTTATACCTTATATACCATCAGTGTGACTGGTATGTTCCCATGCCATGTTCCCATGATCCCCGCTCATTACAAACCATCCCGTCTCATAAAGTTTTTGTCCTCAAAAACAAGGGATGTTGTCCCATAAGGTGTGCTGTAGGAAATCAGCCATAACTTTGTGTAAGAAACTCCGAATGGGACAAATGAGGTGTCATTACGGAGCCCACGAGATGTAATTTCAGCCCATGTGGGTGAGCGGGGGCTGTAAATAGGTCAGGACCAAAATTGTTGCGTCCAGAAGTTACTAGTGTGTTGTCCAAGATAGTATGGCTGGAGAAAAATAGCCATAACTTCCTCTAGGAAACTCCGATCGGGGCAAGTGAGGTGTTGGCGTGGATCCCTTGAGGTCAACTTTCAGATGGATTACCGAGTGATTCGTAATCAGACCCCATGTATGGAAAATGGGGCTGAAAATGGGTCAATAACAAAACTAGTGTAAAACAGTTGGCTGTCTAGATGCAGATTGCAGCCAAAACAAGTGTCATGGTTAAGTTCCAGCCAATACGGCCTCCTTGAGGTATGGAAACTCATCCAAGATAGATCCTGGGCACCAAGAATCTTCCTCTTTTGGTAGGCCTTGCCATTTGATTGGGTATTCATGGATAGAATGGGTGCGGAGTTGCTTTTCACGCTGCCCAATGACCGCTTCAGGAATATACTGAATAAGGCTCTTCTCATCTATGGGGGGTAGCTCCTCTACATGATCTTTGGGAGTGCCAATGAAAGGTTTCAATTGGCTCACATGGAAAACATTATGGATCTTAGTAGTGGGAGGGAGTTGGAGACGGTAGGCCAACTTGTTGCAAGAACCGTTCTTTAGTGTAGCATAACAGGACTTGGGGACCTTGAGGAGTACCAATTCACCCTCTTGAAAGTCAAGGGGTCTTCTTTTTGCATCATCATGGAGCTTCATGTGCTCTTGAGCCCTTTTGAGGTTTGCCTTGCATTGTTTAAGTAAAGCTTGCATGCGGTCCAACTCTTCTTTTCCAACGGGGTTGAGCTTTTCATTGAAGATCATGGTGGGGAGGGGCACCCGAGAACCATACAATGCTTCGAAGGGGGAGACTCCAATGCTTGAATTAGTGGAGTTGTTGTAAGAAAATTCAGCCAAATGCAGCCATACATCCCAAGAATTTTGCACATCATGACAAAAATGTCGCAAATAAGTCTCAAGCCACTTGTTGACTCGCTCAGTCTGCCCATCCGTTTGGGGATGATAGACTGTAGACAGAGCCAATTTGGTCCCCATGGAACTGAAAATTGTATGTCAAAACTGACTCATAAATTTGGCGTCCCAATCATGTACTATGACGTGGGGTAAGCCATGCAACTTAAATACATGCTCCATAAACTGAGTGGCAACTTGAGATGTTGTAAATTGAGATTTTGTAGGGATGAAATGGGCTGCTTTAGTGAGTCGGTCAACTATCACATAGATGCTATCCCAACCCTTTTTGGTTGTAGGTAAACCAGTGATAAAATCCATGGTAATGTGGGTCCATTTTCCTTCGGGGATAGGAAAGGGCTGCAACAATCCACCTGATTTAAGAGTGTAGTCTTTATTCTGTTGACAAGGTACACATCTAGACACAAAGTCTTTAACATCTTGCTATAGGCCTTTCCAATGGAAGCTTTTTGAAATGCGGTCATATGTTTTGAAGACCCCTAAGTGGCCAACAATCAGTGAAGAATGCATCTCTTCAAGGATTCTTTGAGTAAAAGGAGAGGCATGGGGAATTTCAATACGGCCATGGATCCAAATGAGGCCATTGTGGAGCTGATTTTGAGAGTTGTCATCCATAACACCTTGCTGTAATTTCTGAAAAAGAGGGTTGAATTCAGTATCAAGCAAGTAGGTCGCTTGGAGCTCTTCAATCCAATCATGGTGGAGTTCAGTGATAGATGAAACCTTGCATGCCCACATGTGAGAGAGTGCGTCAGCCACTACATTGTCCTTGCCACGGGCGTTGGTAATCTCAAATTCATAGTTTTGTAGCGTAGCTACCCATCTACATTGTTTGGGAGTGAGGTTGGGCTAAGTCAAGAAGTATTTAAGCACACGGTGGTCACTTTTCACCTTAAATTTACTGCCATACAAGTAGTGGTGCCACTTTTTAATAGCATGAATGACTGCCAACATCTCCTGATCATAGACATGCAACTCTCCCGCTTTATCATCCAATTTTCGGCTCTCAAATGCTATTACACCATGTTCTTGCAGCAAGACTGCACCATTACCCCTTCCACTAGCATCACATTGGATGGTAAAATCCTTTGAAAAGTTAGGGCATACGAGGATAGGGGCTGAAGTGAGCAAGTATTTCAGCTGCTGAAAACTACGATCAGCCAAATCATCCCATATAAGAAAGCCTCCTTTTTCAGCCTGCTAGTTAATGGTGCTGCAATTGTGGCATAATGGCGAATAAATCTCTGATAAAAAGAGGAGAGGCCAAGAAAACCACGCAAGGAGGTAGTGGTAGTGGGGGTGGGCCAATCTCGGACACATTGCACTTTCTTAGGGTCAGCTTGGATGCCTTTTTCACTAACAATGTGTCCCAAGTACTCAACCTCTATTTGCATGAAGACACACTTGCTTTCCTTGGCAAATAACCGGTGCTCTCTTAGTATATCAAAAATTTGTCTAACATGCTTCAAATGCTCATGTAGTGACGCTGTAAATGAGTATATCATCGAAGAATACCGACACAAACTGGAAAAGCCATGGCTGCAATATTTTGTTCATTAGGCTCTGAAACGTGGCAGGTGCATTAGTGAGCCCAAATGGCATGATAAGGAAATGGTACAAGCCACAGTCAGTCCGAAAGCTGTTTTAACTTCATCACGCACTCTCATTCTGATTTGGTGGTAACCGGATCGCAAATCAATCTTGGTGAAGTAGCATGCTCCCTTGAGCTCATCAAGCAAGTCATCAATTCGAAGGATGGGGTATCTATTTTCGACGGTGATCTTATTGAGATCACGGTAGTCAATGCACAACTAGAAGAAATAAAGAAAATTTTCCCCATCGGCGCAAAAAGCGTCGTTATTGGCGATGCCATAGAACAGTCGGTATTACTGTCGTTATCAGCATCGCTATTTGCATCGATATATCAGTGTATCGATGTCAACGTACCGATGCAAATAACAATGCTGATAACGATGCTTTGCGACGCTAATAACAATACCAATAACAATACGTACATGTAAATTTGCGATGCTAATAGCGACAGTAATAGGAAAAAAAAATTGTGGTAGCCCTGCCACATATAGCACTATGTGCTTTATTTGGGCCATAAAAATTTTTCTACACTGTGTACAATGCTCGTGTAAATAAAGACAAGTATACTTAAATCATAACACTGATACATGAAATAAATACATGATTGTATAATGAAAGTAATTGGTACAATCATGGCAAGATATTACTACTACATAGAAAATGTGTACATAGATCAAGCGACCAAAAAAGAAGGATGTGTGAGCTCCAGGGATCCAAGGGCGAGCTATACATCCTCGCCATCCAAAAGCCCATCCCACCGCAAAGGAGCATCGAACAGACTCTGCAAAAAAAGAAACAACTACACATCAGTCCACCATACAATAATGCATTCTAATTAAACATGGTAACTATGGACAAGAAAGATGAGTGACTTACAGGGCCGTCACGTCTATACAATCGGTCAATCAATGTAGTGAGACCATGCCTCTCTGCATATCGAGTCTCAAGGCTGGTCGGATCCCTATTTGTAATGGAGTGCTGAAAAGGAAACAAATTACTAATTGTTAGAAACATGATTGTCATTACAAAGGATATTGCAAAAAAAATAAGCAAGCAAAACAAAAGAAAAACTTACAAAGTCCTCCAGATATGTCCTGTGGCCGCCACTCCCAAGATGATGGACCACTCTGGCCTCTAGTTGTTCCCTCGCCGCCTCGCGCTGCTGACTCCAACGTCCTGGAGAATCTGTAGCCTCCTCCCTCAGTCAGTGCCAGTCATCTGCATCTAGCAACTCGGGCTTTGCAGCCCCACTCTTGAGTGTCTTGCGTGCGTCCAATCGTCTGTGTGACATATATGCACGCATGCACTCCATCATCCAACCCATAGAAAACCTATCTGTTATGACTGGAACCGGAAACTCCTCATGCAAGGATGCTAGTGTGTAGTCCTTGCTCCCCTCCGGTATGTTTTTCCAATGATCTAAGATGTGCCGAAAAACTTGTTGGCACAACTCTCTCATGCAAACCATCACCCTCCTCCCCTCATCATTCATAATGATGGTTCCTAACCTATCATCGACAAGATAGGCACATCCCTCTGAGGTATGCCTAAGATGGGTCCTCTCCCACCAACGACCACGCTCCTGGGCATATCCAAGAGACCCCTGTACATTTGGTGTACCGACCGGGATAGTATCTATCGGTGTAGCACCCATAGGGGTGCCACCTATGGACGGCTGAGCAAAAGATGGAGTAATTGGAGTAGATGTCCCCATAGGTGTGACAAATCCTAGAGGTGATGCAACTCCAGCAGCACGACAAGACGGAGACACCGCATCCGTGCCTCCACACAACAACCACCTCAGCCACGCTCTCTGGAACTGCCACAAGAGCGAGGAGTAGCACCTGTATCTCGTGTCGATCCCGCAGGCTCACTGCCTCCTATCTTTGCAACATCCCCCTGACCCTGAAGCACTCCCTCCCTCAGTCCCAAGTCTAGAGGGTTAACCTCGTCTGCTCGAAGTTGAAGCATCTGATCGCACCAAAGTAGATCTAATAGAGCGGCCTAACGATGTCCGAGATAGCTCCTGATCCGCCATGTCTCTGAATATCGCTATCTGATCTAGAGATATGCGCGTGAAGATATCCTGCAACTCCTCATCGCTCATCCCTCAACTCATCCTGATGATCTAAGTATCCACAAAGGTCACCTGCACAGACAAAAATGATGTTAGCATAATCAATTGAAATCATACAAAGCACAATAATATAAATCCTTAAAAAATGATCTCACTTAAAATACATATCTTATGTACCCTTATAAGTGATTAGTCAATGAATTGAGTAAGTGGATGCTCCAAGTATGAAGTATCATATGGTCCCATGTCAATCTCCTGACACAACTCCACATACACTGGAAGGTTGATAGACATGTCACCACAAAAGGATGAGTCAACCTCGTTCTCAAAGAATTCTTGGACTCCTATATTTCCATCATTGTTACCCGATGCTGACTCCTCTACATGCTCCAAGCTTTCGGTGGCCTCCACCCCTTGCAATATCGACCCCTCTATTTGCATATTGTCCTCATCTATGCTTGGAACATCGCTTTGATCATATACTCTCGCACTTCGGGGAGCTGAAGGTATAACATACCACCAACGAGGTTGTCGAGGGTTTGGATAGAAGATTACCTATTCACAAATATGTACAAGAGAGATTAAACTATTGTGACATGTACCATGTCGTAATATAATTAACAAACAAATGAGTTCATGCACCTATTCACAATGGGCCAACAACACAAACTTATCACGCAAATCCGTCTATTTTTTTTCGAAATCTATTTCGAGAAATCTAGATGGAACTCGTCGAACTGTTGCTCCAGCTCCTTCAAGTACCACTTTGAACCACTGCACATCGAATAGTATCATGGAGAAGCTATGGTAATCCATCGTAACAATACTTTGTAAGTTTCCAAAATACTCCATCTCATCTATAACTGTGTTTGGATCCATTGCTCATCATCGACTCTTTTGCTCGAACCTTGCCATGATACCACAGTCTGTTGTGGAGCGCATTTTGTCAATACGCTCCACGCCAAAATGCCATCCGCGCGATAGCACTGCACTATATATTCTGTAATGTACATTGAAACACTCAAATTAGTTGTTGCATATAAAATATAGATACGAAAAATCCTAAACACGTCAACCTTTGGACTACATCTCCTCAAGAATTCCCATTCCTCGGTTGAGACCTCCGCCTCTTCGCGAGACGCTGTGGTCAAAGCTTCATGCAACCATCGCATTGACATGAACCACGACATCTCCTCCATGTCCTCAGGATATCAAATCGGTTGATGTTGTGTACTATGTCGAAATTCAGATCACGCTTCCTCTCGATCTTGCCTAGCTTATTGGTACCTGGTGAGCCACGTCTCAATAGAGGCATGGTGCAACATACAAAAGCAATTCACCTTCTCCTCCATTGCAACATCCATTCTTTTTTCTACCCCATTTCCAACCACCACATCTCCAATTAGTCTATCATTGTCCTTTAGTGACCATAGCATATTGTTGTCTAGATCCATCGTTGGTAGCCATTGTGAAATATGCACTAGCGCCTCAGACACCAACCAACCTTCAGTCATGCTACCTTCTCGCCGAGCTCATTGTCGCACAAAGCATTTCAGGGTTTTCATGAATCGCTCCAAGAAGAACATCCATCGCATATGGACGGGTCCAGCAATCTCCACTTCATCTACAAGATGCACAAGAAGGTGGATTTGTATCGTGAGCATATTGGTAGGCAGGTATTTCTCAAAGAGACAAACCGTCTCCACTACTCCCTGCCTCGCGGATTCAATAGAGGAAGTCTTAATCTCCTTCTGTGAGATCCATTGCACTAAAGTCAACAACCTGTAAATGGCCCCGTTGTCGTATTGCTGCACATTCGAGGTGTGAAAACCACCCGAAAGTTGTGTGTGTGATTTGATACTTTGTACATACTTAGTTGTTGTGTTTACATTTATTTTCTGTGTATGAGTATAGTGGGGAGGAGTTGGAGGCATAGTGGTGAACATGATGAGATGCTTTCAGCCTATGTTGAGCAAGGTCAAGTGGAAAGCACAACTGATGCTGGTGAACGTGTTACACGTATTCGTTCAGGACTTTGCCTTCTCCTTCTTTAGCTACATCAAAAATACCTAATGATACCAAGCCTCCACATCTAGGAGTTGGAAAGAAGGAGCCCAAGAATATTGGACGCTTTGATGTTTTCGAGGATGGTCCAGATCAAGACAGTGCAGATTCACCTCATGGGATCCTAAGCATGCAGATTTACTAACAACAGCTTCAGGAGATAGAACTGTGCGTCTTTGGGATGCTCGTACTGAGATTATGAACTGACTATTATAGATGTTCGTAAGTTCAAGCCAATCAACAAGCGCAAGTTTCCTTATGAGGTGAATGAAATAGCGTGGAATACCACTGGAGAACTGTTCTTCCTCACAACTGGGAATGGAACGGTGGACATCTTGTCCTACCCATCTCTTTCTACATTACACACACTTGATGCTCACACAGCAGGTTGTTATTGTTTTGCTATTGATCCGACTGGGAGGTACTTTGCAGTGGGGAGTGCAGATGCTCTTGTGAGCCTCTGGGATCTTTCAGAGATGCTTTGCGTTCGTACTTTTACCAAGCTTGAAGCAAAGCAAAAGATCTAGAGTTGAAGGGACATGTGACGTGAAGATGAAAGATGCCGCTTTTCTGCGTGTGTATGAGAGGAAAGTGTGGCTAAAAAAGTGGGCTTTTTCTGGTTCACGGAAGAAAAAAACAGGGGAGAAAGCTTTTGGGGGGCAATGAGCTTGCAGAACCGGCAATACATTGAGATATAGGATTGAGCAGAAAGAGTTACTAGAGGGGAAGTACGGTCATGGCCATTAATCTGCAGGAAAACAAAAATATGGACATAGGCAACGGATGCCAACGATGATCGCAGATCTGTAGAGGATGGACTGTGGAGGAAGGGATGACGCTAGAAAAATCAGGTGGAAGAAGGATCGAATGAGGGGTGAAGGGCTGATATGCGAAAGATTTATTGGAAGATTGATATGGGCGTTGTTATTGAAGGCCATGGGATCGAGAGTAGGAGGAGAGTGTTGCCTAGCCTAAGAGGCATGATTTTGTGTGAAGACAACTGTGGACATATCCATCGAGAAGACGTCGAGTGACCGAGAGGTGACGTTGCAGGCTGACTACGGAGCACTTCCTTATCATACGAGAGCTTCTGCTTTTCGTCGTCAACCTGCAATTGAATGCGACAGATCATCAGCAACGAAGAGGAGCTAGGGCCTGTTGATAGGGACTCTTCGATTAAGCTTACTAGAGCTTTCGCATGGCGATAGGCACGATTGCAGTGTCGGAAGCCGTACTGAAGGAGCTACACCCAAATCAGATCGCCTTACAGAGTGAAGATAATAACTGAGACAAGAATTGCGAGTTTCATCGCTGTCCAGGGTGGCTGCAATTGGGCTTGAAAGCTCCAATATCTACAGGACTTCATTGGCATCAGCCCCAGCATTACCTATTACTGAGTTCTTTGGTGAAAGGGAACAAATGAGGTTTCCTTTGGTAGTGGACTGAAGAGCAATGATGCTGAGTTGACAGGCTGCTATAGAAGTCCAGTAACAAATGGAGCTGCAGCCTGTGTAACGAGAAGCAGTCGGTCCGCAAGGTTGTCCAGGCTGCCCGATTTTATACTGAGATCAGGGTTTTGATTCTCTAAGAGTAATCACTGCTGCACATACAAAATTGAGAGCATTCATAAATCATGCAATAACGATTGTGGAATTGCCTCCCGCGCGCCATAGCATCCAGAAATCGGACTGTACACAGAGAATTCAGAGCATACATAAAAGCATTCATAAAAGCCATGCAACCTCCAGCCATCAATAATGCTCCTACTAAGTCCAGAGACTGACACAAGCAAATCAACATCATTCTGCGCAGCGATACATGTGGAGAATCTTGTCTCCCATAACTGCACTCAGAAGAATTGACGAATTGAGTCAAAACATGCAATATTGCATCTATCAGGGACAAAACTGTGTTTTTGCTAAAAGAGTGCATCAACAAGAAAGATTTGGACAATGAGTACACCAAATCTTCAGCAGATTGTGTAATCCAGATGTTTTTTTTGAAACATAGCCGCTGCCATGTTGGTGATTTATGCCCAGAGGTTCTTCGGATTTCTTCTTCTTGAACCTTGTATTTGTTATTAGCAGAAATAAAACAGAGTCTTGGCCTTATTTCCTCATCTTGCTTATTCATCTGTTTGATCTTTTATCCTGAAATTTATCAAGGTCTTCTGAAGACGTGACTTTGCTTTCATAAACCCTTCGACATCTTTGGTGAACCCGACGTGAAAGCGTCACAGAAATTTCAAGATGCGTCTACTTCAGCTCCATCAATGACTGCTATGTCAAGTACTTCAACAGAGGATCTAAATAAGATTTTGCATAATATGTCCATGTATATGCAGCTCCAAAATCAGCAGACACAATTGTATATGCAGCAGCAGCAACAATTGCATCAACAGCAGTTGTCTCAGCAAAGGAAACTCTATTCGGAGCAGGAGAATGCAAACAGCGCGACTAAGGCTATTGAAGCAGTTGAGAATGAGAAGAAGCTATTTGACGGCCGTAATGTTTCAGCATATTTGAAGACATATGAGATCAAGATGGGGTTTTTCGGAGTTCCAGCTGGACTTATGAGTAAGTACTTCCTTCGTCTTGTCACACCTGCCTTGAGGGCAAAAGTGACTGATCTTTTTATTCAAAATTCACATTGGCAAGATTTTAAGAAGGCCTTGAAAGAAGAATACTTCCTTGAGGACTTTGGTATGGCTACTCGGCGGTCATTCCGAGAGTGGGTCTACATGCCAAACAAAGGTCTAGCTGCATCAAAGTTGATTCGAGAATTTGAAGAGAGGTATAGTCAGCTTGATGCCATTGCACAAAGAGCATTGGATGTTGAAAAAGTTGAGCTTTTCTTGCAAGCTGCAGATCCTGCTCTTCAAGAAGAATTGGGTGAGCTTCTTGAGGATCGCACGAAGCCTATGGGTCTTAAAACGGATTGGCAGGATGCTCAGGATGCAGTCTCGACTTTGATCAAGAGGAGGATATGGAAGACTCGCCTACAGAATGGTTCCATGACACCTACACCATCATCAGCTCCTATGCCTACTTCTATCCCTGTTATTTCTTCTCCTCCTCAGCCAGTTTCTTGGCCTATGCCAGTGCCTACTGTTTCCACTCCACCTATTCCTCCTGTTCCACGACCGATGCCTACACCTTCTGCTCCAAAACCATCCGCTCCATCGGTGCCTACCTCTCTTGATGACATAATCAAAGGCATAACAGATTTAACACTGGAGTCAGTCAAAGCTGAATTGGTGGGAAAGTTGAAAGAGCAGTTTGCTTCGACTGCGCCTACTACTTCTTCTAGTGCTCCTACTGCACCTAGGAGTGCTCCTAGTGCACCTAGGAGAGATCGGAGATGTATTTGGTGCGATAGTACGGACCATCAACATTGCAGGGATTGTGAATCTTTTCAGGATGCAAGGAGGAAGAATTTGGTATATTGGGGGCAAGATGGTAAGATTTGGTTGACTGAGACAGGAGCTCCACTTGCTATCAACTTTGGTAAAGGTGGAATGAAGAAGTTAGTGGATGACATGGCTGCCCGTACTTCTTATGTGACAGCTAGAGGTGATGCTTCTGCATATGGAGTCCAGATTGAGAAGGGATCAGAGACTCAGTCGGCGCTATGGACTTATGCTATGGAGACTGCAAACAAGGGGAAAATTCAGCAAACTGTTTTGACTAGTGCAGGCTCTAGCATCAGATCAGAGACAGGTTGGGACTCGCCTATTGACAGGTACTCTATTTATGCTTATTTGGCTAAGCCTCAGGGAGCAGATGTACTTGTTGAGGAGAAGCGTAAGAGGGATGAAGAAAATCCAAGTGCAGCTAAGAAGACTAGAGGGGGTGAGTTTGTTACTCCACCTACTGCAGGACCATCTTCAAGACCAGGGCCAGATCGACAGATGGAAGATGCTCAAAAGAGAGAAAAGAGGCAAGAGCCTAGAGAGAGAAAGCAGCCAGGGTTTAGATTGATGTCCGATATTGAGACATCTACAGACATGAAGAAAATCTTTAATGACAAGATACTTGGCAGTGAGGTGACTTTCACTATTTCTGAGATTTTGGGCATCTCGAAAAGAGAGTTTCAGGATCAGTTTCAGGAGGTTTTGAAGAGGAAAAGACATGCATTGTCTACCACTGATACACAGGGAGTTTTGATTGGGGAGTTGGATGAGGATGAGGATGAGGTTATGGTTGAAAATGCTTCTGTTTTTCCGCAGGTAGAGAAGAGGATTCAGCCTATGCATTATGCTGAAATTGATGAGCCTGTCTTGATACCGCGTAGTCACTTTTCGCGGAGTCATTGGGCTAGGGCAACTATAGAGACGATGGTAAAGATTGGAGAGAAACATGTGCCTTATGTTGCATTGGTGGATCATGGTTCAGAGATTAATCTCATAGTTCATGGAGTTTATGAGAGTAACAGATGGCCTATGGATGTAGAGCATGGGTGGCGTATGAGAGCCGCCAATAACACTGCAGGTGATTTGTATGCTGCTTGTCCTAGTGTCAGGGTTTCTATTGGTGATGTAGAGGAGGATTTTCATTTCTTTGTTCAGGATTCATGCTCTTATCCTATAATTCTTGGACAGCCATTCATCACGGAGATGCGTATGGAAACAAAGGTCATGGATGATGGATCTGCTTATGCACGGATTCGCAGTAAAGATGGCATGAGAGCAGTTCAGTTTATGACTGTGTGTGTGAACCATGTTAGAAACAGGGATGCTCTCAGAGATGCACCTTTGCCCACTGTGAGGGATTCGGGTTTTCATTAGGTACCACCGTTTCGCGAGACGACGGTGGTACAGAGCAGAGGAGATTGGAGTTCTCGCCTCCTGGCAGCGGTGTTTTCTCCTTCGGTTTTGTTGGGATTTCAGCAAACAGTTCAATGAGCTATCAGAAGACTTCTAGGTTACATAGAGCTACCAGGCAGTATATATGTAGGAAGGAGAAAATTTTGAAAAATGCAGGAATTTTGGAGGATGATGAGCACATAGATGGGATGTATGACAGCGTGATTTGTGCAGATACGATGACAGAGATGGGAGATATGCAGAAAACTGATATGCAGAATTGTCACAGTAATGTATTAGTGCAGTCCCTGGACATGTTTCATGAAATTGCAGATTTTGTGTCATAGATTGAGTCAGAGGCTGAGGTAACTCAGCAAAGAGTGTTGAGTGCTGAAGAAATTCAGCAAACAGAGTTTCCAGCTAGTTATGATCAGCTTTCAGAGACACAGAGGGCTGAAAACTTTCAGCCAACAGAGTGTACTGCTGAAATATTTCAGCATTCAGAGTTTAGGGCTGTTCCTATGCAGTCCATAGAGCAGAGGGCTGAGGATATTCAGCCATTGGAGTGCAGAATTGCTGATTTACAGCAAGATTTGTGTAATGCAGAAGAGCATAATGAAGCCAGGGTTGACACGAAATACAAAACTGTGGATAAGAAGGTGAAGCCGGTTGCTGTACCGCTTCCACCTAACAGTGATCAGCAAATAGAGAGGGCTGCTAAACAGCCAATTTTGAGGAATCCGGAGCATATTGGTCATAAATTTTCAGCAGAGACTCTTGCTGAATTGAAAATTGGAAATGGTGATTTCTTGCTACCCATAGAGAAGCAATGCTCTCAGGAGATGCTTGAGCGACATGGAAGGGGTTTTGCTTTTTTCCCGCATGAGATTGGATGTGTGAATCCTGATATTGTTGCTCCTATGGTCATTTTTACTATTCCTCATATTCCATGGAATCTCCGACCTATTCCAGTGCCTAAGGCACACCTGCCAAAGCTGATTGATTTATTGAATGAGAAAATCAGGATAGGAATCCTTGAGCCTTCATCTGCACCATACTCAAACAGGTGGTTTACAGTTCCAAAGAAGAATGGTACTCTCCGATTTATTCAGGACATGCAGCCAGTGAACAGAGTTACTATCAGGAATGTTGGTATAGGTCCAGTTGTGGATGAGTTTGCAGAGGCATTTACTAGACGTGCCATCTATTCTTTAGGTGATTTGTATTCAGGATATGATCAGTTTCAGCTGGCTTTGGAAAGCAGAGACATAACCACTATGAGAACTCCTATTGGGCTTGTCAGGATGTGTACCTTGCCTCAAGGTGCCATTAATTCTGTTGCGCATATGATGAATGCCATGCATAAGGTCCTTCGTGATTATATACCTCAGCTTCCCATGCCTTTCTTGGATGATGTGCCCATTAAGGGGTGTGCAGAAGAAGAGAAGAATGAGAGTCTAAATGAGCAGGGATACAGATATTTTGTGGCTGATCATATTGCAGCATGTGAGAAGATTTTGGCCAGGTTAGAAGAAGTGAACTTGACACTTTCAGGGTAAACATCTGTTTTTGGAGTGAATGAGGTTGTCATTGTTGGACATGTGTGGATATTATGGCAGGAAACCCTCACCTGATAAGGTGAATGCTATAGGCAAGATTGTGGAGCATTGTTCTACCACTTCAGAGGTACGGAGATTCATTGGAGCTTGTGTGTTTTATATGATTTGGATACCTCATTTTGCACACATAGCAGATTGTTTATATCAGTTACTTCGAAAGGGGCAGAAATTCTATTGGGATAAGAGCCACACTAGAGCTATGCGGAAATTGAAGAAGTTATTGCAGAATGCTCCTACTCTTAGGAAAGCGGATTATAATTGTGGAAGGCCTATTGTATTGATAGTTGACACTAGTCCAATTGGCATAGGTTGGGCTGTGGGTCAAGATGATGCAGATGGAAATAGGTATGCTATTCGGTTTGGGGCGAAAGTCCTAAATGAGAGACAGAGGAGATATCCGCAAATCAAGAGGGAGCTACTGGGGATTGTTACGGCTCTCAAATGTGACAAGGAGTACTTTATTGGAGCTTCAGTTGTGGTAGAGACAGATTGCTTGCCATTGATTGGTATGATCACGAGTTGCTCTACTCCGGATATAGCTATGCTGAGATGGATTGCATACATCAAGTCATTAAATCTGGAATTTAAACACATAGCAGGGAAGGATAATCCAGTGGCAGATATGTTGTCTAGAGCCAGATATGATGATGAGGAGATTCTACTTGCAGAAGAGGATGATGCAGAAATTTCAGCCACTATGGTTGATCATGTTTGTCATGTCTATGATATTGTGGCTTTCATAGAAGAACTCTATATTGGAGATTGGTTGCAGATTGGCAGGTACCTTAGTACACTAAGCAAAAGAGATGAATGGACAGATGAAGAGTTTAAGAAAATCAGAAGGAAAGCCTATGGTTATTTTCTCAAGGACGGATTTCTTTGGAAGCATCCGAAGAAAAGAGGTGGATTACCTTTGCGGGTTGTCTGCGATAGAGAGACACAGTTACAGGTGATGAGGGAGTTTCATGAGAGTCCTTGGGCTGGTCATATAGGAGTGTGGGCTACTTATGAGAAAATCAAGGAGAAATATTGGTGGAAAGGCATGTATAGAGATGTTTCTCACTTTGTTGAGACTTGTAGAGACTGCCAAATGTATTAGATGGTGAAAAGATGGTTTGGGCCGTACATAGTCAGACATGTTTTTGATAATGCAACATATGAGTTGACAGAATTGGATGGGACAGTGCTTAGAGTGCCTATTGCTGGAAAAAGAATCAAGATTTTCAAGAAAAGAGATGATGAAGATTATGCATTGGAAGAATTTGCAAGAGAACAACGAGAAGAAACTCCAATGAAAGAGACAGATGATATGATAGATAATCTTGTTGATCTACCGGAAATGCATAATGAAGAGATTGATCTGTTTGTGGATCTTGATGATAACGATCATGGGTAGTTGGCCCATCCGGAGGATGCGCAAGATTAGAGGGGGTGGATGTCGTATTGCTGCGCATTCGAGGTGTGAAAACCACCCGAAAGTTGTGTGTGTGATTTGATACTTTGTACATACTTAGTTGTTGTGTTTACATTTATTTTCTGTGTATGAGTATAGTGGGGAGGAGTTGGAGGCATAGTGGTGAACATGATGAGATGCTTTCAGCCTATGTTGAGCAAGGTCAAGTGGAAAGCACAACTGATGCTGGTGAACGTGTTACACGTATTCGTTCAGGACTTTGCCTTCTCCTTCTTTAGCTACATCAAAAATACCTAATGATACCAAGCCTCCACATCTAGGAGTTGGAAAGAAGGAGCCCAAGCATATTGGACGCTTTGATGTTTTCGAGGATGATCTAGATCAAGACAGTGCAGATTCACCTCATGGGATCCTAAGCATGCAGATTTACTAACAACAGCTTCAGGAGATAGAACTGTGCATCTTTGGGATGCTCGTACTGAGATGATGAACTAACTATTATAGATGTTCGTAAGTTCAAGCCAATCAACAAGCGCAAGTTTCCTTATGAGGTGAATGAAATAGCGTGGAATACCGCTAGAGAACTGTTCTTCCTCACAACTGGGAATGGAACAGTGGATATCTTGTCCTACCCATCTCTTTCTACATTACACACACTTGATGCTCACACAGCAGGTTGTTATTGTTTTGCCATTGATCCGACTGGGAGGTACTTTGCAGTGGGGAGTGCAGATGCTCTTGTGAGCCTCTGGGATCTTTCTGAGATGCTTTGTGTTCGTACTTTTACCAAGCTTGAAGCAAAGCAAAAGATCTAGAGTTGAAGGGACATGTGACGTGAAGATGAAAGATGCCGCTTTTCTGCGTGTGTATGAGAGGAAAGTGTGGCTAAAAAAGTGGGCTTTTTCTGGTTCACGGAAGAAAAAAACAGGGGAGAAAGCTTTTGGGGAGCAATGAGCTTGCAGAACCGGCAATACATTGAGATATAGGATTGAGCAGAAAGAGTTACTAGAGGGGAAGTACGGTCATGGCCATTAATCTGCAGGAAAACAAAAATATGGACATAGGCAACGGATGCCAACGATGATCGCAGATCTGTAGAGGATGGACTGTGGAGGAAGGGATGACGCTAGAAAAATCCGGCGAAAGAAGGATCGAATGAGGGGTGAAGGGCTGCCATGCAACAGATTTATTGGAAGATTGATATGGGCGTTGTTATTGAAGGCCACGGGATCGAGAGTAGAAAGAGAGTGTTGCCTAGCCTAAGAGGCGTGATTCTGTGTGAAGACAACTGTGGACATATCCATCGAGAAGACATCGAGTGACCGAGAGGTGACATTGCAGGCTGACTACCGAGCACTTCCTTATCATACGAGAGCTTCTGCTTTTCGTCGTCAACCTGCAATTGAATGCGACAGATCATCAGCAACAAAGAGGAGCTAGGGCTTGCTGATAGGGACTCTTCGATTAAGCTTACTAGAGCTTTCGCATGGCGATAGGCACGATTGCAGTGTCGGAAGCCGTACTGAAGGAGCTACACCCAAATCAGATCGCCTTACAGAGTGAAGATAATAACTGAGACAAGAATTGCGAGTTTCATCGCTGTCCAGGGTGGCTGCAATTGGGCTTGAAAGCTCCAATATCTACAGGACTTCATTGGCATCAGCCCCAGCATTACCTATTACTGAGTTCTTTGGTGAAAGGGAACAAATGAGGTTTCCTTTGGTAGTGGACTGAAGAGCAATGATGCTAAGTTGACAGGCTGCTATAGCTGATTAACAAGAGTGACTTGCTGAACTAAGATTGGGATTGACAACCAGATGCCAAATGATGCAGGTTAAGCAGGAGAAGAAGTCCAGTAACAAGTGGAGCTGCAGCCTGTGTAACGAGAAGCAGTCGGTCCGCAAGGTTGTCCAGGCTGCCCGATTTTATACTGAGATCAGGGTTTTGATTCTCTGAGAGTAATCACTGCTGCACATACAGAATCGAGAGCATTCATAAATCATGCAATAACGATTGTGGAATTGCCTCCTGCGCGCCATAACATCCAGAAATCGGACTGTACACAGAGAATTCAGAGCATACATAAAAGCATTCATAAAAGCCATGCAACCTCAAGCCATCAATAATGCATGATTATATGCTCCTACTAAGTCCAGAGACTGACACAAGTAAATCAACATCATCCTGGGCAGCGATACATGTGGAGAATCTTGTCTCCCATAACTGCACTCAGAAGAATTGACGAATTGAGTCAAAACATGCAATATTGCATCTATCAGGGACAAAACTGTGTTTTTGCTAAAAGAGTGCATCAACAAGAAAGATTTGGACAGTGAGTACACCAAATCTTCAGCAGATTGTGTAATCCAGATGTTTTTTTTGAAACATAGCCGCTGCCATGTTGGTGATTTATGCCCAGAGGTTCTTCGGATTTCTTCTTCTTGAACCTTGTATTTGTTATTGGCAGAAATAAAACAGAGTCTTGGCCTTATTTCCTCATCTTGCTTATTCATCTGTTTGATCTTTTATCCTGAAATTTATCAAGGTCTTCTGAAGACGCGACTTTGCTTTCATAAACCCTTCGACACCGTATATTTCTGGAGTAAGGCATCCTGTGATCGCGATCGGTAGTACAAACTGTCACAAATGAGAAAGCATTATGAACAATGACTACACTCTAAATAGCAAAATGTGCATGCCAATTACAATCCATTCGTAGTACAAACCTGACATATTTTATGCCAATCATGGGATTTTAGCCTTGATAATTGGTCGTCTTTAGAAAACACAGACTTGAGAGAGCGCATCATACTCGTCGGAGTGCGGATAGACTTGACTATTTGCTTCACAATGTGCTCTTCTTTAGTGGACAAAACCCAAGGAGCGCGAGGTAGCTGCACGTGACCATCAGCACTCGACTGCGGCCAAAGCATCTCCATCTTGCCTACCTCCTTCAAATCCATCCGTGCCCCTATATTGTCTCTCTTTCCTGTGATGTGGTCCCATAGCAAGCTGCCCACGTTCTTGAAAATATGTATGGGATTCAACAAGTGGTTGATCTGTAAGTGGGTCTAATATGGCAACTCGTAGAAAACTGAGAACCATCGCATTCCGTTTGGATATGACTCCGCGTGGACCATTTTCAGCTCGTACTAGCTTGTAGCATTCATATGTGTTAGAGGTCATCCAAGAAAACCTTCCCTGAGTTCATGACCCTCTGGAAAGAAAGCGGCGTGTCCTTGATATACTATCTTCTTCATGGTTCGTGACATTTGGGAGTCTAACTGTGGCCCGCACAATGGACAAAACCTCTATCCAGTGAATACAAACTCTATCCAGTGAATACAAACAAGAACAAGCTACGATAGATATTACCAATGAGAACAAAAGCCTATTTACCTGAGCACTCTCCGAATCCCGGAAAGTCATGCATCATCCACATGAGAATGGCTCGAATATTGGTGGACCGTCAACCATCGCGCTTGCTTATATCTTGCACGGTGACCCCCTCCTCCCACAAAATCTTAAGCTCATCGACTAATGGATGAAGATACACGTCGATATTTGCCTTTGTAGCGGTCGGGGACGAGTAAGCTAAGGATGAGATGTCCTTTCTTTGTAGAAAGCCATGGAGGGATATTGTAGTTACAAGGACTATAGGCCACACACTATAAGAAGTTGAGTGCAGACTGAATGGGTTCACGCCATCCATTGCAAGACTGAGCCAAAGATTCCTTGGCTCTCGGACAAAGCCTAGGAAGGTAGAGTCAATATGGCTCCATGCGCATGAATCCACTGATATTCGTTGAACTCCATTTGTAGACCTATTCTGTGCATGCCACATTGTCAAGCTCGCCATACTAGATGTACGAAACATGTGTTTCATGTGGGGGATAAGCGAAAAGTGTCTAAGAACTTTTTGAGGGATGGTTTTCCCTTGCAAGTCCTGTCAAGACCTATGAGCACCAAACTTTGGACATGTTTCCATAGTCTTGTATTCTCCTCGAAACAGTATGCAATCGTTGATACATGCATGGATGCTATTGCAGTCCATGCCAAGCTTTCGTACAACATGTTGTGCATCATCACAAGACTTAGGCATGGTATTTGCAGGTGGTAATATATGATATTTCAGTAACCTGAAAAAAATCATAAAACACCTTGAAAAAGCACAAATTTTTTAAATGATAGTGCCGAAAAGAAATCAACAAAGCGTACGGATAAGGTACCTGAACAACTCGGTCACACTCGCATCGCTCCAACCATATTTTGCTTGCACACTTAGGAGTGCAAGCAATGTCTTCAGATGAGATACTCGGCACCCATCATATAATGGTATGGATGCTTCCTCTCTAAGTGGATCAGAAGTCTTGATATCCATGGGAATCAATGCATTGATCATTGCCTCCATCTCAGGCTCCAAGATTGTAGGTAGGTCTGGAAGGCTGCCTGTCTCCTCTAGTATTGATAGTATAGATTGGGTAGTACCTTCCAAGTGGTGGATTGGCTCAGGCACTCCATCCATCGCACGCCCACGAACTCTTCTAATTGGCCGTAAAGGGTGCACTCCTCCTTGGGACGAGACATCACCTCCCAAGATAGAAAATTTGCCAGCCACACCCAATCTTCTTGTATATGGTATTCAATTAGCTTGCAAGTACAATGCATGATTGTACCGTTTGCTGAAAATCCAAGATTGTCTGATCAATGATCTCAGATTGAAACTTGCCGAAGCGTCGTACGTGTTCTATAGACAATTGACATTTTCGTTTAATTGCCAGCTTGCATTGAGAGCAAGGACATGGGACACGCTGATTAAGATACATCTCGCGATCTTAAACATCAAGACCATTGTTTTCCATTTTGTCTACGTTATGACAAACAGTTTGTTTTTGTTGTCATTCTTTTTTTCTTTCTTAAATTGTTTGAGAAGGAATTTCTTCTCTTATAACTTAGCAAAAATTAACGTATGTAAAGTCTCCACCCACCCACCCACAAATTAACGTATATATGTCAGAGTGTTTCCCATCTCGTGGTGTTGCACCGGACCTCATCGGACCTCACTATCACTCTCTCTCTGTTTTTTATCCATTCATTATCTCCTCTCCTTCCATCTCTCTCTTTTTCTCTTTCTTTATTATGTTGTATGTTTATTCGCTCTCTCTCATTCCTTCTTCTTTTTTCTCTTCCTCCCCCTCTCTCATTTTTTTAAACAAAATATATATCTCTCTCTACAACAACAACAACAACAACTACTACTACTACTACTACTACTACTACTACTACTACTACTACTACTACTACTACTACTACTACTACTACTACTACTACTACTACTACTACTACTACTACTACTACTACTACTACTACTACTACTACTACTACTACTACTACTACTACTACTACTACTACTACTACTACTACTACTACTACTACTACTACTACTACTACTACTACTACTACTACAAACAAGAAAAGAAAAAAAAACTACTATTACTACCACTACTATAACAATAACAACAAATAAGAAAACTAGACAACAATAAACAAGAAAACAAAAAAACCATTACTACAACAACAACAACAGCAACAACAATAACAACAAACAAGAAAACCACTACTACTACTACAACCATGACTACAACAACTACGACTATGACCACGACTACTACTACGATTACATCCACGACTATGATCACGACCACGACCATGACCACAACCATGACTACGACTAACGACCACGACCACGACCACGACTATGACTACGACTACGATGACGACCATGACCACAACTACGACCACGACCACGACCATGACTATGACCACAACCACGACCATGACCACAATAACCATGACCATGACCACGACTACCACTACCACTACCACTACCACTACCACTACCACTACCACTACCACTACCACTACCACTATAATAAACAAAAAAAGAAAAAAAAAAACAATAACAACAACAACTACTACTACTACTACCACGACCACGACCATGATCACGACTACCACTACTACTACGAATACCACTACCACCATCACTACCACTATAATAAACAAGAAAAAAAGAAAAAAAAAAACAACAACAACAACAACTACTACTACTACAACAACAACAAACAAGAAAACAATAACATGTCCCTCCTTCTCTCTCTCTCTCTCTCCCTCCCTCTTCCTCTCCCTCTCTTTCTCTCTTTCCCTATTATGTTTAATGTTTTCTTCCTCTCTCTCTCATTCTTTCTTTCCTTTTCTCTCATCCTCTCCCTCTCTCATTTCCTCTCCCTGCCTCTCCCTCTCCCTCTCTTTCTCTCTTTCTCTATTATGTTTAATGTTTTTTCTCTTATCTCCTCTCCCTCTCTCATTTCTTTTTCTCTCTTCCTCTTCCTCTCTCATTTCCTCTCCCTCCCTCACCCTCACCCTCTCTTTCTCTCTTTTCCTATTATGTTTAATGTTTTTTCTCTTTTTTCTCTGCTCTCCCTCTCTCATTTCTTTTTCTCTCTTCCTCTTCCTCTCTCATTTCCTCTCCCTCCCTCACCCTTACCCTCTCTTTCTCTCTTTCCCTATTAGGTTTAATGTTTTTTCTCTCTTTTTATCTCTCCTCTCTCTCTCCTCTCTTTTTCTTTCTCCTCTCCCTCTCTCATTTCCTTTTCTCTCTTCCTCTCCCTCTCTCATTTCCTCTCCCTCTCTTTCTCCCTTTCCCTTTTATGTTTAATGTTTTTTCTCTCTTCCTCTCCCTCTCTCATTTCCTTTCCTCTCTTCCTCTCCCTCTCTCATTTCCTCTCCCTCCCTCTCCCTCTCCCTCTCTTTCTCTCTTTCCATATTATGTTTAATGTTTCCCTCTCCCTCCCTCTCTCTCTCTCATTTCCTCTCCCTCTCCCTCTCCCTCTCGCTCTCTTTCTCTCTCCCTCCCTCTCCCTCTCCCTCTCTTTCTCTCTTTCCCTATTATGTTTAATGTTTCCCTCTCTCCCTCTCTCTCCCTCTCCCTCTCCCTCTCCCTCTCTCTCTCTCCCTCTTCCTCTCCCTCTCCCTCTCTCATTTCCTCTCCCTCCCTCTCCCTCTCCCTCTCTTTCTCTCTCATTTCCTCTCCCTCTCTCAATACACATGAATTATACAAAAAACAAGTAAAAGAGAGAGAGAAAACACAAAATCAAAGCAAGAATGAATGATGCACTCACCGTAAAGGCTCGAAGAAGGGTTTGGCGGCTCCTCTTCACCCTCCGTACACCTTCTCCTCTTCTTCGTGAATGGTGGCGGCAGCGATGAGAAGCCTTCTTTCTCCCTCTTTCTCTCTTTCTCTCCCTCTCCCTCTCAAATGCAAGATTTTCACTCTTCCTTTTGCTCTCTCTTTGGTGTATGCGCGCAAAATAACGCGCTCAAGTTTTGGCCCGCGTTTTTTTCTTCTGAGTACCGTTGCTATTTGCGTTTTTTTCGTCTGAGTACCATCGATGCTAATAGCGACGCTGCTATTTTATGTCGCAAATCGCCGTGGCTATACCTCCATATCCTTGTAGTGTAGGGAGGCATAAGAGGAAGAGCTAGGTTCTATGAATCCCATTTCAGTGAGCTCCTTGACTTGCTTAGCTACTTTCTCTCTCTCACATTTAGATAGCCGATATGGGGGTTTATTGATGGGCTTGGCATGGGGCTCCAAGTCAATCGGGTGATCCACCGATATCTGAGGTGGGAGAGTGGTGGGGGGCTGAAATAGGTTTTCATATTCAACCAAAAGTGCTTTTAGTGCTGTATTTTGCTTCCCCAAGGTGTGCTGGTCATCATTATCCTTATGCAAATGCAAGACAAAGATCTAGGAGCATTTCTTGAATTCCTTTTTGAGTTGTCTTGCTATTATAAGCTGAAAATCTACAGTTTCTTTGATGCCCTCCAAATGTACAAGCTGCCCATGCATTACAAACTCCATATACAATTGAGAGAAGTCCATAGAGATTTTCCCCACAACTGCTGCAGCCAATCACAACCTAAAAGAAGATCCATGGGGCCCATATCAAGGGTAATTAAGTCCACCTTTGCTATATAATTTTCAGCCAGCATAAGAGACACTTGTGTGTATACATGGAAGCTTATTTCCTCACTTCCATTGGCCACTTGAACCCTAAGAGGTTGCTGTAATTCAGTAGGAACGCATGCCAAACGACCAAGAGTTGATTTATTCACAAAATTGTGTGTGCTGCCACTATCTATAAGAATGTATACATTCTTGCCATCAATGTTACCATGTATCCATAGGGTATTCGGGCTCCTAGAGCCGGTCCATGCATCCATGGAGATCAAGCAAGCTGATATAGTGGTAAATGTGGGGTGCAAAGGGTCATTCCCAAGCATGTCATCCATGGGGCAGCCACCGGGGTCAAAAGAGAACCCGTCCGGTGAGTCATAAAACTGGTTGGTGTCAAGATCCTCTTCATATTCAACATTTTCAGCAAGTTTCATCATGGGAGAGTTGTCATGTGAGTCCTCTTCCAACTTGTCACTATCTTCTAGCACATACATGCTATTAAACTTGACAATGGCGTTCTTAAAGGGGCATTTGGATGCATGATCAGTCGTGTACTTATCCCCACATTTAAAGCACAAGCCTTAAGCCTTGCGATCCTCCTTGACAACCTTGGGAGGAATGAATTTTTGACCATTAGGAGGACTGAAGCCATTCTGTGTCTTATTTTCAGCATACTTTGGGTCATTTTTGGAGGGGGGTGTTGTCCCAAAACTGCTATATTTCCTTTCAGCATTAAAAGTGGGGTAAGTGGGGATTTTGGGACTGCCCTTTCCTGCACTGTTGCTGCGATAATTACCGGCATATGGGGGTTGCCTAATAGGGTATCTTTGCTGTCATGCAATGGGCTGCATGCCCTCATTGCGATCGTATTTTCGACCATATCGTTCAGCCAATTCTATGGCTGCAAATAAGGTGGCTGGCTTTAACTCAAGCAAGAGTTGAATACATTGAAGAAAGGGAAGATATCTATAAATGAGTATGCATTGAAGGTAAGGAGCATTGAAAATGCCTTGGCAGCGATTGATGCAATGCCCGATGATGATGATTTGGTGTCGTCTAATGAAAAGGCTTGGAAGTCTTTTGTAACTTCCGTATATATTAGAAAGCCATTTCCAGATTTCGATGAGTTGGTCTCCCTTATGATCACTGAAGAGATCAACATGCAGAGTGAGACATCTGAAAAAAGTGGTGAACAAGTCCAAGCTTTCTACTCCATTTCAGAAAGGGGATGTGGCAAGTTCTCTTCAAGAGGTTGTGGTACAGGACGTGGTAGTGACAACCAGCAAACCACAAAACAGATTGAATCAGCAATTTGGCGATATGCAGGTTTCAGGAGGTCGTGGTAACTTTAGAGGCGGGGGGAGCTTTAGAGGAAGAGGTGGATGGCAGAACAGAGGTTCTAACAACTCTGGTATTGTGTGTCACTACTGTGGCAAAATAGGTCATATTGCAGCCCAATGTTATGCTAAGAAAGATGATATCCGCAGTGGTAAGTTGCAGCAAGGAAACTATGCATCATCTTCACGACAGAATGAAGATAAAAATGAACGTCTATTTGTTATGCAGCATATGCTGAATGCTATTACAGGAAAGGGAACACATGATGATATTTGGTATGTTGATTCAGGTGCATCCAATCATATGACCAGCCATGCAGAATGATTTGGAGAGATGCAGGATTTGCAAAATGCAGGTTATGTGCAGACGGGTGATGATTCATGCCACCCAATTTCACACATTGAAAAAGTTCCCTTGTCCTTGCATGATGGTAAGACAAAGAGTCTTTCAGATGTATTACATGTGCCATCTATTACAAAGAACTTGGTGTCAGTCGGTCAAATGGTAGAGCAAGGGCTACAAGTGAGATTTAATGCAAAGGGCTGCTTTGTAGAAGACTTCAATGACAAGTGTAGGTTAGTTGCAAAAGGAAGTAGAGTTGGACGTATGTTTACTCTGGATACTGGAATTCCTACTATGAATGATGCTATGTATGCTAAAGGAAAAGGTGTTGTTGCAGATATTGAAATTTGGCACAAACACATTGGACATGCAAATGTACAAAGGCTGAAATTAATGCAGTCCAAAGGGTTGGTTACAGGTTTGCCTACATTTAGAGTTGCAGAATTTCATAAGGTATGCGAAGCATGTCAGTTTGGTAAGCAGGCAAGACAACCCTTTTCACATAACAGAGATGTAAGCAGAAATATCCTTGATGTTGTGCATACAGACATTTGGGGGCCTACACAAAATGGATCTCTTGGAGGCAGTTCATACTTTATCACATTCATTGATGATTGTTCTAGAAAGCTGTGGGTATATTTTATGAAGGAAAAGAGTGAAGCTTTTGAGCACTTTAGAACTTTCAAGGCTGCAGTTGAAAGAGAAACAAGCTTGAAAGTAAAGTGCTTGAGGTCAGATGGAGGGGGAGAGTACCTCTCAAATGAGTTCAGTAATTTTTTGAGGTCTCATGGGATAAAGAGACAGTTCACATGCAGGTATACCCCACAGCAAAATGGGATTGCAAAAAGGAAAAACATGCATATTACAGAAGTTGCACGCGCCTTGATGGCTGAAAAGAATATGCCTAAGAATTTTTGGCTTGAGGCTGTTCGTACTGATGTTTATATTATGAACAGAACTCCCACAGCTACAGTTCATAGTATGACCCTTGAAGAATGTTTTACAAGTAAGAAGTCTGATGTCTCACACTTGAAAGTGTTTGGTTGCATTGCGTATGTTCATGTGCCAGATGAGTTGCAGAAGAAACTAGATCCAAAGGCTAAAAAGTGTGTCTTTATTGGATACTCTTTAGAGCAGAAAGGGTATCGTTGTTATAACCCTGTCACATGTAAGTTCAGAGTGAGGAAGGATGTCATCTTTGATGAAATGAGTAATTGGTATGCATCTAGTGGTGATGCATTGGATGATGATGATGATCATGATACTCATGTGCAAGCTAAAAAGCAAGAATCACGGACTCTTAGTGGACCAGAGACATCATCTGGTAGTCCTTGGTCTAGGAGACTAAGGAGTAGCTCTACATCTTCAAGTGCATCTAGTAGCACTACAGGTAAAGACAAAGGAAAGAATAAAGTGTCAGATGGCATTGATGCAGTTCTTGATGGAGACTCCAATGGCTCAGAGAGCTTCGATGATGAGCTTGGTATTCCTTCTGTCAAGACACCAGGTGTACAGAGAGCTCATAATAATGTAAAGGCTCCATTGAGTGATCCAATGGTACGTAGATCTAATAGGGTCAGATATCCTGTTAAAAGATTTGGTTTTGAAGGTTATGCAGCTCACCATTATGCTTATATGGTGAAACTAGTTGAGGATGTTGAGCCCACTTGTTTTGAGGATGTTGTTGGTCATACTCATTGGGATGCAGCAATGGATGAGGAGATGGCTACATTAGAGGCCAATAAGACTTGGGATCTAGTATCATTGCCAAAGGGCAAGAAAGCTATTCGATGTAAGTGGGTTTATAAGATTAAGCACAATGCAGATGGTTCTATTAGTAGGTACAAAGCTAGGCTAGTTGCAAAAGGCTATGCCTAGACATATGGCATAGATTATGATGAAACCTTCAGTCCATTTGCTAGGATGGCAACTGTCAGATGTGTGATTGCTTTGGCAGTAGCCAAAGGTTGGAGGTTGCAGCAAATGGATGTGAAGAATTCCTTCTTGCATGGTGATTTGCACGAAGAAGTGTATATGGATCAACCAACAGGTTATGAAGATTTAGAGCATCCCACGTATGTGTGCAGGTTGAAGAAGGCGCTCTATGGGCTCAAGCAAGCACCTAGAGCATGGTCTGACAAGATCAGAGAGTATCTTGTCAATATTGGCTTTTATGTTTCTGATGCTGATCACTCACTTTATGTGAGAAAGGGAGATGTAGGTTTGGTCATCATAGTCATCTATGTGGATGACTTGATTATTACAGGTGATAGTGATAGTGGGATTGCTGAAGTCAAGGACTTTTTGAAGAAGAAGTTTGAGATGAAGGATTTAGGTGAGCTAAGGTACTTCCTTGGCATTGAGGTGATCAGATGTGATGATGGTATATGGCTATCCCAAAGACAGTATGGCTTGGATATATTGTCCAAGTATGGTATGACAGCATGCAAACCACTTTCAGTCCCATTGGAGCAGAATGTAAAGTTGAGTGCTGATGTTGGGGATGAGATAGAAGACCCTACTATGTTCAGGAGGATAGTGGGGAGTTTAATCTACATGACTATTACAAGGCCAGACTTGAGCTACGTTGTTGGTCTTGTGAGTCAGTTTATGCAAGTACCTAGAAAGCCACATTTGGATGCTGTTAGACGCATATTGAGATATGTGAAGTCCACATTACATTATGGACTTTTCTATGAGACAGGTACAGATGTATAGGTGTTTGGATACATAGATGTAGATTGGGCTAGTAGTATGTCTGATAGAATATCTACCAGAGGGTACATGTTCTCTCTTGGTAGTGCAACAGTTGCTTGGAGCAGCAAAAAGCAATCTACATTTGCTTTCTTGAGTACAGAGGCTGAGTATAGAGGTGCTGCTGTTGCAGCATGTGAGGTAGTATGGCTACAAAAGTTAATGGCTGATTTGGATGTGCAGGTGGAAGGTCCAGTTGTCATTTATTGTGACAACATGAGCAGTATACAGTTGGCTAGGAACCCTGTGTTCCATGCCAGGACAAAACATATTGAGGTACACTACCACTTTGTGAGAGAGAAGGTACTAGCAAGTGAGATTGACTTGGTGTATGTTAGCACACAGGATCAGATAGCTAACATCTTTACGAAGGCATTGGGTACAGAGAAGCTTCACGAAGGCATTGGTTATAGAAGCCACTTTCCTTTATGTTGTATCTTATCTATACTTTGTGTACATTGTAAAAAGTGTGGAAGAAGAAGAAGAAACTAGCAAGAAAACGTTTTGGCCTCCATCTCTCTTCTTGTCTCTTGAGTGAGCTTCTCCTTGTGCATTCTGTGTGTGTTCGGCGCAGCATCTTGAGCAAGTCTCCCCATCACGCAACTCTTGACATCATTTGGGCCTTGCTGTCCATGTATGCCATGTGCTACATGCTGCCCATGTATGTTGTGCTGCCCATACATGCCTTGCTATCCAAACCCTGGTTGTCCAAAATTTCCATGGAGGCCATCCTGCCCATGCATTACACGAGGACCAAACTGCACATTAGGACCTTACTGTCGAAAATGACCATGCTACCCAAAACTGCTATGTGCATGCTGCCCATGTACCCCTTGCATTCCATGCTGCCCAAAATTTGCATTAGGCCCTTGCTGGCCATTCTCATGAGTGTGCATATAGCTTCCATTACGGGGGAGTTGTGGTCCCAAGGATGGGCTTGAAGGATTCGTAATGGGGGAGGGAATGATGGGTTCATCATGTCGAGTGGAGGGCTCACCCATCTCATAAGTGCTATGGGGAACGCCATGGGTGCCACCAAAACCTTGTGGGATACGCCCGGTCTCCAAGGGGGGAAGTCCTCTTGGACCTTTGCTTTACACTTGTGGCCTGCCATCCCAAGTGCATTCCACCAGACCCCTTGTTACAGAAATGACAATATCTTGAGCTAGGAAGCTCCGATTTCCAAATTTTTTTATTCAAATTAAATCTCTCGATCCCCTCTACGAGGCTATGTAAAAATATCTTTGACAGTAAATGATCAGGGCTTTGCTGTAATTTCTTTTTGTGGGCTGACTGTGTAGGACTGCTGCCTGTCCCACAGTATCTCTGAGCACAAAATTAAGCTTATCTCCCAAACTGTAGGGCAGAATGGGGAGATTTTTGGTTCAAATCAAAGGGGGGGATGCCCTCTTTGAATCAAGCTATAGGGCCTACACTCAATCACACAGGAAGGCTTTGTTGTAATTGACTTTTGTGGGCTGACTGTGTAGGACTGATGCCTGTCCCATAGTACCTTTGAGCACAAATTTGAGTGTATCTCCCAAACCCTAGGGCGGAATGGGGATATTTTTGGTTTAGATCAAAGGGGGTATGCTCTCTTTGAATTTAACTATGGGACTTGAACTCAATCACACAAGAAGGCTTTGCTATAATTGACTTTTGCAGGTTGAGTGTGTGGGACTGGTTGTCTGCAATACCCTGCAAGGAGTCCTTCAAAGAGCATACCTTATCCCAATGGTGAGGTGCTTATTCTAAGACATCCAGGGCCTCAACGGTGGTTCTCAATGCCACATAGAGCCATACATCATTACATCCATAGTTCTCTTGGTGAGACCATTTTCATGACTGTATACCCTGCCCTTCCTGCATGCATCCACCATACATTCCCAAGTGATACATGACATTACCAATGCATGTAGAGGGCTGTAGACTTAAATGATCAGGGCTTATGCTATTCATTCAAGTGTATCTGCACCTGCAAGAACCTTTGGGCTACGGATTACCAGGAGGTGGGAAAAGTTCCCCCTGGGCCGGGTTGTGCACCCCTTCAGGGTCTTTGATGGCAAGGCGGGTCACCCCTCTTTTGTCTTGCCACCTCGCTTGGCATCGGAATTTTCCTCACCCGAAATATACATGGCAGACATTTATTATTAAGAAACCAGCATGATATGCATTTACAAATTGAGGATTGGGCCTTTCATGATATGCATGATCAATAAGGAAATGGGATGGGGAAAGAGGTTACCTCTGCATGAACTACCCTTCTTACAATTTCTTCTTTATCAATCGGAATCAAAACAAGAGTTGAGAAAAATCTTGATCAATGGAAAATAAATTTAAAGATCATCTAGCCATGCATGCATTTCAAGGGTGTGGACTGAGGATGGGAATCCAATTGGCACTCTCAACCCAAGAATTTCCTTCATCTCTCTCATCAAGTGGCTGAGCTCAACAATTGGATGTAAAAGAGAGAGGAAGAACTGATTGGCATACCTTGTTCCAGCGTGGGGAAGAGTTATTGGCTACCTTCTTCAAGAACTTTGTGGTTGCCCTTCTTCTTGAAACCCGTGGTTGTATGGGGGCCTTCATTGTCGTATATCCTTACTTGTTGAAGCTTGTGGCTGCTCCCAAGGCTCCAGGGTAAGAAAATTGAAGGGGCTTCAATGTGTCTTGAGCTGGGCTGAAGGTTTCATGGATGCCATGGCTGCTGCCCATAGTAGGGTTTGAGGTATTGTCAAGGATTGATGGAGGGGGCTCAATATCCGTGCTCAAAATTGCCCAGGAGTGAGCCAAGGATGAGGGATGAAACAGGGAAGGCTAGAGCTGAGCTGGAGCAGGAGTGAGCCAGACCACTCAGCGCAAAATGCGCCGTGTTTTTTGGGCTGCTCCCTGGAGGCTCCAAGTAGGTCAGGTAGGGCTCAAGGCTACTCTAGATGCTGAACAAGGTGAGAGGGAAGCTCTGGGACAAGTCATTCCGGCTGAAGAAGAGGGGAAAGCAAGATTTCTACAGTTCTTGGGGCTGAAGGTTCCATGGCAGCTTGAAGAAAGAAGGAGAGATAAGGTTCTCTTGAAAAAAGTAATTGTGCTTTTGGGCTTCTCTAACTCTGCTACACTCCTTTTGGCCAAAACCCTCAAGAAACTTACTTGGAAATTAGTGATGACCTACCAAATTTGTCTTCCCGCCTCCAGATGTGTCCATGGTTCTTGGGAAAGCTCCAAGAAAGATTGCCATAGTCTTCAAGAGGGCTGACATCCTGCCTGAGTACTCCCTGTGTACCTGTGAGAGAGATGTAACTGAGGTTTTCTAACTGTGAGAAACTATGAGAACCCTAAATCTATGGAAAAAGAAAAAGGATCAAGGACAAAGCTCTGATACCAGTTGTAATGAAAGAGACCTAACTAGCCTAACTAAGGGAGAGAAGAGAGAGAAGGACTGCAGGAGAAGAAGAAGAGGAGAGAGAAAGATAGGGAGAAGAGAGAGAGAGAGAGGAAAGGGAGAAAGAAGAAGAAGAAGAAGGAGAAGCCATGAAAGCTTGTGAAGGTGAAAAGAGAGATTCTTGATAATTCTGTGATGCCTCAAAATACCCTTACACCTTATATACCGTCAGTGTGACTGGTATGTTCCCATGCCATGTTCCTATGATCCCTGCTCATTACAACTGCATGGAGAGATGTTACTAATGCAGTTAACATGATTGCTCAAAGAGAGCGGATGCGACTAAGATTGGACTCTACTTCAACTTCAACAACTCCATTAATGGAGCTTGTTCCACCTTCAAAATCCCCTATTCCTTTGACTAATCAACCAACTCTTTCTTCTTCTATTCCTTCTAAAAATGATGTCATGGATGAACTCATTAAAAGCATGCGTAGCCTTCGTCTGAATCTTATAGAAATTAGTTCCAAGGTGGAGAAGCTGGATGTCAAAGTTGAAGAACAAGGACGAGCATTAACTCAAAGACCCATGAGAGAAGGATTTAAGAGGCACTGTATTTGGTGTGGCATCCAACAACATGACAAGATGAAGTGTTTTGCCTTCTGTGAGGCTGAAGCACAGGAGCTCGTCTTTTGGAAAGACAGAAAATTTCATGCAGTTGAAACTAGTCTTCCACTGGAGCCAATTTTTGTCAATGGTGGAATGAAGAAAGGATTAGAAGATTTAGCTGTAAAGAATGCCTGCGTAGCAATTGATGCAGCTACCTATGGGCTGCAAATTGAACCAACTAAATCAAATTTGAAAGCATGTAAAGCTAATGTGCAATCTAAAGTATGGATATGGATACTAGATCAAATGGAACATGGTAAAGAAATCAAAGAAGATTTGGCTAGCGCCAGTCAGTGCATTCGAGGAATAACTGGTTGGAAAGAACTAGCAGATTATTTTTCCACCTTTGCACATTTGGCTGATGTCAATCATAAAGAAGTATTGATTGAAGAAAAGAGAAGAAGAGAAGATAAACTAGGGCCTTCCTCTTCTGGCCCTCTAAAACGGGTAACTAGATGAATGCTTGAACAACCAAAGTTTGCTGAAAATATAACTCCAGATCAAGAGATGGAAGATGTGCCACAAATAAAGAAGACCGAAGGAAAGAAGAAAGGCAAAAAGCAGCTAGGCTACAAATTGCAATTTGACATAGAATCTGTAACCGATCTCAAAGAAGTCCTAGAAGAACAAATTTTGGGAAGTAAAATTGAATTTACCTTAGGCTAAATTCTTGGAATTGCCAAAGGTGAATTCCATGATGTAATTATTAATGTAATCAAAAGAAAAAGACAATATGTTGGTGATTAAGCTGAAGAAACAGTGCATGATTTTTTGCAAGTTCTTCGAGTTTTTGTGCAAGATGAAGAGAAGCTGACTTCACAAGGAATTCATCTTGAAGTAGTTAAAGAATTAATTGCAACAATTGAAGCTGAAGATAAAGAAAGCATGAATGCAAAAATTAAAGAAGTTAAAGTTGAAAATGTAATGGTCAAATGGTCCAAACCAGCTGGCAGTCCACCTCTCAAAAAGAAGGTCCTCTACATCACATGCATGAGGAGGAAGAGGTTCGGTTCATTCCAAGTAGTCACTACTCCCGTACGCATTGGGCAAGAGTAACAACGGAGACAGTCGTCAAAATTGGAGAAAAAGAAACACCATGTATTGCACTCTTAGACCATGGCTCAGAGATAAACGTCATGGCAAGGAGTTTCTATGAAAGTGGCTAATGGCACATAGATGTTGATCTAGGTTGGCAAATGAGAGCTGCAAACAACTCTTCTAGAGAGTTATATGTTGCATGTCCTAATGTGCAGGTAGCTATTGGAGACATAAAAGACAATTTTCACTTTTTTGTTCAAGACTCTTGTAGTTACCCTATCATTCTTGGGCAACCTTATATTTCTGAAGTTTGCTTGGAAACAAAAGCTCTTGATGATGGTTCTTCCTATGCTCGAATCTGAAGCAAGGATAATGAACAAGCTGTCCAATTTCTTACTGTGTGTATTAACCATCATCGAAACAGAGATTGACTGCATGATTATCCTGTGCCTCCTAATGCCCGAGAATTCAAGGGTTTTTGGGCTGCACTGCTATAAAAGGAGACTATGGCAGTGCGTCATGTAAAAATATTGAACCTCCTTATGCTACAAAAACTGTATCTCTAGCAAATCTGTATGTATGTACAACCAATAGTATGGGTTGTTATAAGTCTCTTCCAACCATGACTAAAGCTGAAAGAAAATATTTATGTCATGTAAAAAGGGTGCTGAAAACTTATGACATAATGACCGAAAATGAAGATATATCGGGCATTTTTTTGGGATTGATTACTACTGATACATTGGCTTAAATATTTGCAGCTGCTCATACAGAAAATCAAGCTAAAAATCAATCCATAGAAGTATGTACATTGGATTTTTATCAAACAATTCAGGAATTTGTTGAGCAGGAAGATTTACTCAACAAGGCTGAAGCACAAGTGGAGACAAAATATAAGACGGTGGATAAGAAAGTCAAGCCTATGGCAGCCCCATTGCCTCATGAAAGTAAAGGACTGGCTAATAGGATAGCAAATCAAACAAGTCTTTGCGATCCTTCCAACATTGGTCACAAGTTCACATCTAAAAGTATAAAAGAGCTCAATAGGTGAAAATTCTTTCCTTTCATCGGCTAAAAAACACTCTTGTATGCAAATGCTAATGAAACATGGAAAAGCTTTTGCATTTAAGCCAAGTGAAATAGGCTGTGTGGATCCAAATATTGTGGCTCGTATGGTCATTTTTACGATCCCACATGTGCATTGGAATCTCAAGCCCATTCCTGTTCCAAGGGCGCATTTGCCCAAATTATTGGAACTTCTAAATGAGAAGATCAGAATGAATATTTTAGAACCTTCTCAGCACTTTACTCAAATCGATGGTTTACCGTGCCCAAGAAAAATGGATCTTTAAGATTCATCCAAGATCTACGGCTTGTTAATCCGTGTCACAATCTGAAATGTTGGTTTAGGTCCAATTGTTGACGATTTTGCTAAAGCTTTTGCAGGTAGAGAAATTTATTCTATGGGGGACCTATATTCAGGATATGACCAATTTCATCTTTCATTAGAGAGCCAAAACATTAACACAATGAAGACACCTCTTGGATTGATCCGCATGTGCACTCTACCACAAGTTGTAACAAACTCTATAGCCCATATGATGAATGCCATGCACAAAGTCTTAAGGAACTTTATTCCACAACTTACTCTTCCATTTCTTGATGATGTACCTATCAAGGGATGTGAAGTCAATGAAAAGAATGAGGAGCTTGACGAAGATGGCTACAGGACATTTGTAGTTAACCATATTCATGATTGTGACACAATTTTGACAAGGCTAGAAGAGGTACATCTTACCCTTTCTGGAGCTAAGTCGATTTTTGGAGTAGAAGTCCTAGTGGTCGAACATCTATGTGGCCCCTACGGACATAAACCTTCACCAATCAAGATAGATGCCATCAGCAGAATGCAAGAAAAATGCACAAATATCTCAGAGGTGGGAAGATTTTTTGGCACATGTGTATTCTATCTCATATGGATACCACATTTTGCTCATGTCACCGAAAATCTTTATCAATTATTAAGAAAAGGCCAAAGATTCTCTTGGGAGGAAGATCATACTCTCACTGTACGCAAACTAAAGAAGTTGTTAATTTCAGCCCCCACTCTCAAAAGGGCTGATTATTCAAATGGTCAATCTAGCATCCTTATTGTGGATATAAGTCCCATTGGGATAGGATAGATTGTTGGCCAAGAAGACTTGAAGGTAATAGGTATGCAATTTTTTTTGGAGCAAAGGTTCTCAATGAAGGACAAAAAAGGTGTCCAAAAGTAAAAAGGGAATTGGGGGAGTTGTAACAGCATTAAAGTGTGATCGTGAATACTTTATAGGTGCTTCTGTAGTGGTAGAAATTGATTGTGTTCCACTCTTAGGCATGATTGCCAATTGCTCTACACCCGACATTGCTATGCTAAGATGTTTTGCCATGGCCTAAACACTACTTTGAACCACCGTCTTGAAGCAATGTGTCCAACAGACTTGTAAGATGCATTACTTCGATCGAATCCAATCATCCAAGAACTTAAATCGGGAAATTGTAGCAAATATTACTCTTGAGATCAGGGTAAGAGATGCCATATAGGGCACATCCGTAGGAGATGTCCCTACTGTCAATGCTTCCATTGCAATGAGCTAGGACACATCCAAGTACTTTTCCCTGATCTAAGTCCAAAAGACATTGATCCACCAAGAAAATGAAGCTACACAGGTACAGTCTATGGATATATAGAGGAATCAGATGAAGACAAAGACCTAGAACCCACTACAATACCTTATCAGGGTGACTAAAAATCCTAGAAGCTTAATCGACATGTAACACAACTTATATTGAGAATAAATCCTACTCTTGTAATAATATGAGTTGCACTACGTGAAACATTAAGAGTAGCGCAGCGGACGCATGGTGGGTCCTAACCCACAGGCCCTAAGCCCCATTAATGCTTATCCTCCCTAGTTTCTCTCGAGATGAGGACATCTCAATTTCTCTAAGAGGATCACGGAAGGATCTGTTACCTGGGAGAAGCTGAAGAAAGCCATGCAAGGAAGATACTTACCACCTGCGTATCACACGCAAAAAATGAATGAGTTCTACGAGCTAAAACAAGTGGGACTCACTCTTGACGCATACTACTCTAAATTTGTCTCACTTCTTAAGTATGCGCCACAAATGGACATGATACAGCAGGTGTCAAAATTTTGTGCTAGTTTAAACCCACCAGTGAATACCTGTCTCGAATCTATGCGCCCATCAGATCTACAAGACGCTGTCATTCGAGCTGCGCCTATAATTCAAGATGTGCAGGCTAGGCCAAGAGGTAACAAAACTTGGTCTTATAATGACCCGAACAAAGGAGCATATAGGCCTCAAATGAAGAGAGTTTAAGGTTAGAATCGGGGACAAAGAAAGAAAGCAAGGACTAATAATGTCAACAACTTTGTCCCTACTCAAAGCAATGGCCAAAACCTCTGATGTTTCCACTGCAACGAGGCCGGTCATTTCAAGAGGAAATGTCCCAAGCTTGGAGGAGGACATCGCTAAGCACCTTTCCAAGGAATATAGGGAGCCGCTACCCGAGGCAGAGGTAGAACCGCCTGCGTTGCTAATAGGGAAATGTGCATAGAAGAAGATCCGACCATGGAAGCAGAGTTTGAAAGGGCGACAGTCCATGCCGCTCTTCACAAGAAAGGGCCAAATCGCCAACTCTCGGTGATTTAGACACCGTCGGATTATCAAGGTAAAGGTTTCAAGACCTTGATTGATTGTGGCAGTACACATTCCTTTATCTCACCAGTTTGTGCAAAAAGATTAGGAATAGCCACAGTAGAAGCACCTACCTTGCTTGTGGAATTAGCAAATGGTCGTGAGGTCACTTGTACCAGGCAAACTACTAAGGTGGAATTCTTTCTAGGAGGAAAGACGACTTCGGTCAAATTCAGAGTCATGAACTTAGGTATCCATGAGTGTCTACTCGGAATGGATTGGCTTAAACCTAATGACGCCCACATTCATTGTGGAAAGGGCCAAATTTCCTTTCGGAACTCTGAAGGGGATTTAGTCACAACTCAAGGTGAGGCTGGAGTGCCAAAAATTCAATTGGCCAAAGCACCTCGGATTATAAAGGGAGTCAGAAAGGGACTACCTGTCTACTTGATTAAGCTCAACAAGTTAGATCAGAAGCAGGAGTCTAGTGAAGGACCTTCTTGGCTAAAGGAATACGCGGACGTATTTCCTGAAGAGTTGACAGAACTCCCGCCTCAAAGAGAAGTGGATCATGAGATCAAGCTAGTACTAGGAGCTATGCAATTGCAAAAAGACCCTATAGAATGTCCATACCGAAAGAAATTGAGCTGAAGGAACAACTCAAGCAATTGCTAGATCAGGGCTACATCCATCCTAGCAGTTCACCATGGGGAGCTCTAGTACTGTTCTAGAAAAAGAAAGATGGAATGCTTCGACTATGTATTGATTACAGAGGGTTGAATCAATCAACTGTCAAGAACAAGTACCCTATTCCTAGAATAAATGAGCTTCTTGATCGCCTTCAGGGTGTGAAGATCTTCTCCAAGATTGATCTCAGGTCTGGTTACTATCAGATAAGGATCAAGGAAGAAGATATCCCAAAGACGGCCTTCAACACAAGATATGGGCACTTTGAGTTCCTAGTTATGTCATTCGGGCTTACGAATGCACCTGCCACCTTCAACAGGTTAATGTAGGATATCTTTAAGCCATATCTTGATGATTTCGTGCTCATCTTCTTCGATGACACTTTAGTCTATTCCAAACAGGAGGAAGATCATGAACCCCAACTTCGGATTGTCCTTGAGACAATGAGGTCACACAAGCTGTATGCTAAGATAAAGAAATGTGCATTCTTCAAATGTCAGATTGAATATCTAGGATTCATCGTATCAGCTGAAGGAATCTTAGTGGACCCAGCCAAAGTTAGAGATGTGCTAGAATGGCCAATACCAACAATTGTGAAAGAAATATGGAGTTTTCTTGGATTGATAGGATGGGATAGGATCTTCATAAAACACTATGCTTTGATTGCAGCACCTCTAACGGACTTAGTGAAGAAGCAAACATCTATTGCATGGTCAACTCTCGAACAAACCAGCTTTGATAGATTGAAGCAAAGTTTGGTATTAGCACCTATCCTAAAACTTCCAGATCTCAGTAAGGAGTTCGAGGTAGTAACTGATGCTAGCGCACTTGCCTTAGGATGTGCGCTCATGCAGGAAGGTCATCCTGTAGCATACTCCTCAAGGAAAGTGAAAAGCCGTGAGAAGAATTATGCTACCCATGATCTAGAATTGTTAGCTGTCATCCATGCTCTAAAGCTTTGAAGACACTACTTATTGGGTAACAAGTGTACACTAGTGACTGATCATAAAAGTCTCAAGTGGATCTTTACCCACCAGAACGAGCTCAACATGAGGCAACATCGGTGGATTGAAGTGTTGGAGGAGTATGACTTTGAAATCAAGCTAGAAAGGACATTGTAGTTGCCGATGCACTCAGTCGCAAGGCATTCCTTAACTCATTAATCTTGCAAAACCCATCAATAGCTAGATCTCTAGCCACAAAGGTGTCCATGCCAAACAGCCCAATACTTGAGCTAGCTAAAGAGGAAGCATGCCATGAACCAGCCTATCAGAAGATGCTAAGGGAGTTTCTATCAAGGATCAGGACCAAAAGCTACAGGCTAAGTATCATGAATTCTCTATCAATAGTGGACTTGTATACTATAGAATGAGGCTATGTATACCGGCAAGCCAGTCACTTAAGCAGAAGATATTGTTGGAAGCTCATGATTCCCCTTTCTCAGGACATCCTAGCTATGCCAAGACTCTCAATGTAGTTAGGAAGAGTTACTATTGGGAGAGGCTTAAAGGTGACGTTCTCAAATATGTCACTGAGTGTTTGTCTTGTCAACGTATCAAAGCCGCGAACATGTCAAGATGCCAGGAAAGTTACAACCACTCGACATTCCCCAAATGAAATGGGAATTCATCAGTATGGACTTTGTTGTTGGCCTACCCCAAGTTCAGGGAGGATACAATTCCATCATGGTTGTGGTTGACATGCTTACTAAGGTTGCACACCTTATTCCAATAAAGACAAACTATAAAGCCTGAGACATTGCAAGGTTGTTTATCAACAAGGAGATATTCAAGCTATATGGGTTACCCAGAAGAATCATTAGTGATCGTGATTTTCTCTTCACATCACACTTTTGCAAAGCTATCTTTGAAGCCATTGGGACTCAACTCTGTTTTAGCATAGCTTACCATCCCCAAACTGATAGTCAAACGGAGCGAGTCAATCTCATAATTGAGGATATGCTTAGGGCATATTGCTGTCGTGAACCAAAAAGGTGGACTCAATACTTGCCTTTGGTGGAATTTGCCTACAATGCTTCTTACCAACAAAGCATTCAGATGACCCCTTTCCAATCATTGTATGGTCATGACTGTCAAAGTCCCCTAAACTTCTCAAATCCAACCTTGAGGGTTGAAGCTTCAAGGCAGATGTTGGAAGATATGGGTGACCAAGTAAAGTCAATAAGACAGGACATCCAAGCTACCAAGGATAGACAGAAGGCATCCGCGGATTTGAAGCGTCAAGATAGAACCTTCGAGGAAGGAGGCATGGTCTTCATTCTCGTACGCCCAAAGAAGAGTTTCCTATCCTTAGGAGATTGCAAGAAGCTAAGTCCAAGGTATTGTGGACCATACAAGATTCTCAAGTGCCTAGGACCTAATGCTTATAGACTGCAACTCCCTGAGAACCTAAAGGTTCATAATGTATTCCATATCAACCTATTGAAGAACTATGTACCAAATCCTAGTCATGTACTTAATGACCAACAATTTGTAATGCCTAGTCAAGGAGTCCTTGAACTATGGCCTGAAAGGATCTTAGATGTTAGGGAGAGACAACTAAGATCCAGAACCTTGAGAGAATACCTCGTCCAATGGAAAGATTATCCCGAGGAGGATGCCACTTGGGTAGATGAAAGCACTCTCAACCATCAATATCCCCAGTTTATCTCGAGATGAGGACATCTCGATTCCTCCAAAGGGGAGAGAATGTAATATTTCCGATTCCTAACCTGCGTTCTTCATAAGAAGCTCCTCTTCATAGGAGGCCAAAAGGATAATATTGCAATTATGACAAATTTTTTTGTAATGATCCCCTCTTTCCCCCAGCCAATAGTCCTACTAGAGGAGAGGGAGGGGAGCCGCGATGATGAGCATGGTGCTGGATACCATGGGGGGGTGAATGCCATGCAAATGGCCGCGTGGGTGGGGAGGGAGGTCCTCCTCCCTTCACCCTATAAAACCCCCTGTGGGGGGGGGGGGGGGAGGTGAGTAAGAAGAGGAAGGCTGTGATAATCGGACGCTGCCATGTGAAGAGAGAGAGAACCATAACGCTAAGCCACCGCCAGAAAGAGTGGTGGAGAGAGCTGGAGGAGAGAACGTAACGTTGCGAGAAGGAGAGAGGGTGGAGGATTGATGCCGCCACCTGAAGCTGAGGCCGCCTCCAGCGCCGTCCCACACTACTGTCACCTGCAAGCCGTCGAAATTTTTCGTCTCCTCTTCCTCCACGTGGGATCTCCACAACGCCCCCAGAAGCTTTAGAAGCTTCTTGGGAAGCTTCTAAAGCCCCCTTAGGAGGCCCCCCTTGTTATGGGCTTCCTTAAAGCCCTTCCAAGTGGGTTTGAAAAACCCCCCCTCCCTGGGATTTAAACCCCTTCCAGTGGGTTCCCCCCCCCAAAAAAATCTATCTTTAAAGTCATTTAACCCCCTTTCCTATTGCCTTTACAAAGAGGGTTTTATAACCCCACCCCCGGGATTTAACCCCTTCACAAGCAGTCTTTTACACCCCCTTTCCCCCCTTTTTTCAAATCCACTAAGTCCATTTAGAACCCCCCTTTCCCGTGGGGTTCCATCCAAGCCCCTCTAAAAGCCCATTTACCCCGAGAATTAAGCCCTTTTTCCCCTTTTTTTTCATCCCACAAAAATCCTATAAGCTAACCTTTCCTTGGGTTTAAAGTAAACCTTCCCGTGGAAATCCTCACTTCTGGGTTTCAAAACCCCTTTCCCATTGGCCCTACAAAGCAGGTTTTTCAAACCCGGAGTTTAAGCCCCTGCATTCCACAAAGTCATTTTTGACGATTGTAAAGTCCTAATTGTGAAATCATTCCCTACTTCGAGGAGGAAGCTTTAAGGCCTTCTAAAACTCGATTCTAAAAGATGGTGGAATCGATCAAGGAAGCCGAACCACAAAGGGAGTTTCACATGCGAAGGAGACGGCCAAGATCATAAATCTGCATCCAAGGCAGAAAGGTCGAATTCGCGATGGCTCCTAAGAAGGCACAAGGCACAAATGCAAAAGGATCATCTCCTAACATCCATGTGGACATTTCACCACAAGTCCAAGTTTTCTTCCTAATTTTGTTTTACGTCGTAATATTTCAATTGTGCATGATTCATTTACAAAAATTAGGATGCACTTTTTTGATTGAAATACCTTGGCTAAATTAAAGGAAATAACTTCGATCAAGGAATCGGTCATTTGTATTCAACGAATGAAAAAGAAGAGCATAAGATCTCTATGCATTCCTAGCAAGTGGTTTTTATGCATTGCAAAGTAACGAACTTAGATTAACTAATGCCCATCTTTATAAAGTCGAAATTATTGTTGTACACTTCGATTATGCATGGAAAGAATAAATCACATGTCGCATTATTAGGCATCTTTCGTTCGAAATGATTCATTAAAAGAAGGTCGCTACTAATAATCCGTAGGAATTTGCAAGGCATGGAAATGGTTCTAGAGTTGCATGAAGTAGATTAAACTCTAATCAATTGGCTTAAATCTCAATCAACTACGAAAATAGTTACGAAGGGTTGTGTAATGCTCATTCAGCGTACGAATATCTCATTTAGAAAAGAAGTTAGAAAAAGCTGCACGGTTCACATAAAACCCTAAAGTTTAGTAGCATGAATCTTGAATGCATGTTATAAAAGAATCAATTGGAATTATTCCATAACTTAACATATGCTTTGATCTTAATAAAAAAAGTTAGGGTTTGTAAATCTACTCATACGTAGATACGAAAATGGTAGCGTAATTATCTTCAAGAATAGACAAGAAAATTGGTTTAACCTAAACACTTAACCGCGAGGGACTCTCTCAAGAAGTGTTAAATCAATGCAACATATCCCAAAGAGCTAACTAGGGTTTAACACGTTGAGGACGTGACCTAATCGCTCTTATTGCCAAAGCTAAAACTCTTATACCTAAAGACTTGCCCACATTTATGAAATGTAGGGACAATAAGACGTACTTGTGAGAGACGATCTAGGGTTTTTACCCTAAGGATGGCTCGCTAAAAGGATGAAACTTGATTTGAATTTGGAAACTTAGGACCGACAATGTCAGCCTAGTGCAATCAGGAACGGATTGTTATGAAGACACCCTAACCCTATTTCCTATCTAATCATGATACCGTGATTAGAAGACGTCGTTGATGGGTAAAATAGTCCCATGGATTAGGTGCAACACTCGTGCAACAAGTTGCAAATTCGCATGATCTTGTGAATTGATCATAAGGGAATGGCCAAATTTACTCAGAATGAGATTGGCATATTCTTGCACAAGTTTTCCTTGCAAGAGGATGAGTAGTCATCCTGACATAGCACCTTTCTTGGGTAAAGTGACCAAGATACGGGGATTAGATATTTGCTTGGAAGCAAAGGACCAATCAGTAAATTGGAATAACATATTTACTGCTAATATAACTTAAGATATTGGTTAAGTTGGGTTAATAGGATACAGCCCTAACCCAAGGATATAGGGTTAACAAACAAACCCTTCGGAATCTTGCCAAGTCACAATTGATCCCAGATTGAATGCTGAATGCATTCTGAAAGAAGGATTCATTCCTTAGCAGTTGGCCAAATAACGACCACTGGAAATGATTGTGCTTGTAACAGTTGTATAGAGTACTGTTTGCTTTGTTTGCTCAAGGAATTAAAGGATGAAAAGATATCTAATGCTTCAGGTTGAAGGCCTAAAGGGAGAGACAGCTTCAGTTACCCTCGACTGCCTGCCTGACCCTAACCAAGGGGGTTGTTAATCGTGCCGGGAAGGTGGATCAAACCCGCCGCAAGAGGTCTCTCCGTTGAGCACTACTTGGAGCAAGAGTATGCTTGGGTGCTAGGCGGGGCTCTGGCCGTAAATCCCTTGCCTTTCGGGCCCTACACAAGAGGCCAATGTGACTCGGGATTGGATCTCGAGGTCCGCATACTAGTCTATGGGAGGAATCTTGGATTAGTAATCCCTGTGGATTGCTGGATAGCCTTCGGGCGGATTATGGATAAGCCTACGGGCTGGACTTTATAAATGTATTTCAAATATAATATGATAAGTTGTTGAAAAGGTACTTGTTTGACATTGCTTTTCTATGTCAAGTGCCATGATTACGTGAAGGAACCAGTGCCTAACAGACTAATTAAGGAAGATGTTTGATGCATGTCCAACTAAATGTGGTAGGTAATTAGACGACTAAAACCTGAGGAAAGTGTGGTGGATGTGGCCATGGGTCCGTCCTACGGATGGGTGGTCCCGGTTGACCGAAAACTTTTCTCAATCTTGATGGACAGCAAGAAGATCGTTCAAAGGACACAAACAGCAAGGGCGTTGACCTAGAGTCTAAGTTACAATTATCTCGGTTTACGCTGTTTTAGGGAAATGGAATGGGACTATGCCTTATGGAAGAGAGGTCGAGCCTTGCATCCCTCTCGTTTCCCATTCTCCTTGAACCAAGTGCAGCGTAAATCTACTTCGGCCCTAGCATTTCTCCGTAAAGTAGTTCGCTTGGGTTCCGACGCTAGTTGCCGTTTAGGAAATGACCATTAGGGAAAAACCCTGATTCAAGTCGGTCCTAAGTGGGAATGGCCAGAGTACTTCCGCTACGTGGCAGACACGGAAAGTCCTAGATTGCAAACCCGTGACATTCCTTGGGAGTGCTAGGCAGAGCTTTCTAGACATCCTTTTCGATGGACTGCTAAGACGTGTCCTGAAGATTACAGACGGACACGTTACATCTTCTCTAATTCGTTATAAATATGAGGCATGGGGAGGCACAAGGGAGCATAAGGAGACACCGAGAGGCTGCAAGAGAGAGGTAGAGAGAAGGATACCCCTCCAAGAGATTGTGAGAGAGAGCTTGAGAGAGAGGAGAGAAAGAGAGGGAGAGGGGGAGAGAGAGAGAGAGAGAGAGAGAGAGGCTGTACAATTCTCTCTATCTTGATCCTCGACTTAACCATCTTCTCTTACGCTCTCCCATCTCGAATCTATTCTGCATTCTTAATATCTTGAGTCTACTTGTGGACGATGGCCTCCAAGTGAAGAATGTCGTATGTGGATGGCAATCCTACAACCAACGAAGCTTTGGGCGAAGGCATCACTCTCAATCCAATTGCGGTTTTGATCGTAAGTAATGTATTTCTGAATTGATAGATTCTTGCTTTGATTCTCGCATGAGATACATTAGGCCCATGCTATGATATACGAGAATAGGTCATGGGAAGGGATAAGCCTCTTCTCACATATTCGAAAGTTGTAGTTTGCAAAATGCATGTATAGAGGGAAGTTAATTGCACTTAGTTGCATATGGCTTATTCGTTGATAGAGCAATCGATCAGGGGTTATGAATAGCATAATCGTAAAAAGAATAACATTAGGAATTGTGCATAAAAGTATTAAGTAAATTTTGTATAGAATCACTATTTGATCCCAAGGGGGGAGAGAAAATATGCAATAGAATTATTATCGCATCCATTCTTGTGTTGTTTGGGAAAAATACAATTATTTTAATTTGTTGATTGAACAACACCCTAAATGTTTTTCTTTCAATCAATTGATTGTTGCATTGTGATTTGGATAAAATATTCCAAGGCTTGTGTTGATGGCAAATGCATGGCAGGGTTCTGTAATGACAAGTTGCCATGGGAATAAAGGAATGTTTTCCTAGAAGATGATATTAGGACTGATTGCCTTGATTATTCTTGATTCTTAATTGGTTAATTAAGAAAGGATACTTTCATGGGTGGATCATCTCCAAGATCACACCATGGTTTACCTCGCGAGGGCATTGCTCGATTCATGAGGTAAAGATCGAATGGTGAAAAGGCCAACCATGGAAAGTGTGTCTCACTCCTAGGTCCCTTGGGGTTAGTGGAGCTCTGGAAACCCCTTGCCGAGTTTGAAACGGAGCTGTAGACTGTCGTGAGCCCAACGTCTAGGGCATTGAAAGATCCTATTCTAGATAAAGAATGGAAATTTTGGTTCCATGTGATTTGGACTAGGTACTTCTATCGAACAGAAGGGATACACAATTCTCCTGTATGGACAGGAAACAAAGATTAACTTGAAGATAAGTTAAGGAACTTGTTTGTCAAAAGGACTGCTTGTTTTGTTTTTGTGTTTGTGCTGTAAATTATGCAAAATGAACTCTGTGCCCTAAAAGGCTTAATTAATGAAGTTGATTTTAAATGTCACACATAAATATGGTAGGATGACCTAATTAGAAAACTAAAGCTATCAAGGGAAGCAGGTGGGTGGAATCCCCAACGGGTCCGTCCTACGGTAGGGTGGTCCCATAGAACTGGGAGGCTTCTCACAAGGATTTATTGCCATTCAACTTTTGGTATTGTTAAGTTAGAACCCTATTCATGCTATTTTAGGGGACCAGAATGTGACTATGCCCTATGGACAGAGAGGTTGAGCGTCGCGAAGAGGTAGTAGAAGATATTGATAGAAAAGGAATTAGAGGGAGAGGGAGTGAGGGAGAGGGAGTTGGAGAGAGAAGAAGGGAGAATAATCAGAAGAGAGGGAGTTAGGAAGAGATAGCAAAAAGAGAGATATTGAGAAGACAGGGGAATAGAGCAAAAGATAGGATTCGGGTTATTCTTTTCTCCTAGAAACTTTGGCTTGCTTTGTTGAATTTTAAGAATCCCATTTTCCTTTCCCAATATTACTTCAATACATATGAATTCGGAGGTGCTACAAGGCTCCAAGATGGAATGGAGCAAAGAACAAGTTAAAAGTTTGCCTCCTAGGATGGCCCCAAAGTGGTGGAGATCAGGAGCTACACAAGAGATTGCACATGTGAATGAATTGCCATCTGCAAGCACTAACTTCTACTCACGTGTCATTGGATGGATTTAAAGTAATAAATTAATAGTGGTCATTAGGAACCGGTTATGTTTATCACCTAAAGGACACAAGTACTAGGAGTAAAGATAGATGCTTACTCATGCATGTTAAAGTGTTACATGCTAATAGATTATATCATCTAGGAGAAAATATTATGATCTTTGGAAAATATGAAAAGGATTGGGAAGTATTGTACTCTAAAACACCAGGTGCATTATCATGTATTGCTTTGTATGATTGTACTCTAAGAAGAAATAAGTTGTGGATTGTACCTTCTCTTGTGGGATATTCAAAACAAAAATAGTTTAGTTTTGATGAAATGTCTTAAGATATGCTTGTTGCTTTAAAAATGATGATTTTCTAGTTGCCCTCATGGGTGGATTCTTGGAAATGCCCTAGGTCTCCCCCAAGGCTAGTGGCAAAGCTCTTTGCCAAGGGTCTATATTTGCCTGCACGATTGCTAAGCCTGGCACTAAATGATGTGAAAGGCCTCTCTGTAGGGAGGATGTTAGACTAGGATGTCATGAATGGCATGGTGGGGGGAGTTACTCAAGCTACTGCACCAATACACATAAGGAGAAGCTCACTCAACATCACACAATGAGAGATGGAGGCCAAAACATTTTCTTACTAGTTTCTTCTTCTTCTTTCACACACTTTTCAATTTATATAATGTATAGACAAGGTACAACATAAAGGAAAGTGGCCTACTAAGTCAAACAGTGCATAACGAACCATACTAATCAAATGTCATTGTAAGTATGCCAATTGTAGGTAGGTGTAATAAACCAAATATAATAAGTGATAAGTCAATGTCCATGTAAGAGTCATAATGACCACTGACGTGCTAATTATAGATATGTAAATCCATCTAACTAGGTAATCCATTATCAATATCCACACATATTGTGCTTGCCCTCTCAACACTCCCCTCAAGCTCAATTGCATTTTTCCAACTCCAAGTAAGCTTTTAAAATTTCAAAGCTTCTCTCCACCCAATGCCTTCATGAAGATGTCACTTATTTGATCTTGTGTATTGACATATACCAAGTTGATCTCACTTGTAATTACCTTCTCTCTCACAAAGCGATAATGCACTTCAATGTATTTTGTCCTAGCATAAAACATAGGGTTCCTAGTTGTATGCTACTCATGTTGTCACAATGAATAACAACTAGATTATTTATCTGTGCATCCAAATCATCTAATAACTTTTGCAACCATATACCACCTCACATGGTACCATAACAATACCTTTGTACTCAACCTTTATACTCGATATAATGCAGCTATAGGTTGCTTTTTCTTGCTCCACTTATGCAACCATACCACCTCACATGCTACCATAGTAACACTTTTGTACTCAACCTTTGTACTTGATAATGCAACTATAGGTTGCTTTTTCTTACTCCACATAACTACTACACTACCAAGGGAAAACATGAATCCGCTAGTAAATCTTCTATTAGACACGCTACCATCCCAATGTGCATCTGTGTCCAAATACCTATATATCCTTACCTGCCTCAGAAAAAAGTCTATAATGAAAAGTCGACTTAACATACCTCAAGATGTATCTAATTGCATCCAAATGCGACTTTCTTGGCATCTACATAAACTAAGTAACAAGGCCAATAGCATAGCTCAGGTGTGCTAGCCTTGTGATAGTCATGCAAATCAAACTCCCTACTATCCTCTTGAACATAGTAGGGGCTTCTATCTCATCTCCAACTTTAGCACTTAACTTCACATTTTTCTCCAATGGCACTAAAAGAGGCTTACACATTGTCATGCCATACTTGGATAACATATCCAATCTATACTATCTTTGGGACATCCATATACCATCATCACATCTGATCACCTCAACAGCAAGAAAGTACCTCAACTTATCCAAATTCTACATCTCAAACTTCTTCTTTAAAAGATCCTTGACTTCAATAATCCCACTATCACTGTCACATGTAATAATCAAGTCATACACATAGATGACTATGATGACCACTTGTATCTCCCTTTCTCATATAAAGTAAGTGTTTAGTATTAGAAATATAAAAGTCAATGTTGACAAGATACTCTTTCATATTGTCAAACCATGCTCTAGGTGCTTATTTTGGCCCATAGAGTACCTTCTTTAACCTGCACATATATATGGGATACCTAGCTACTCGAGTACTTGCAATTTACCACATAAGAATGCATTCTTTAAATCCATTTGCTACAAACTCCAACCTTTGGCTAAAGCAACCACATATCTAATAGTTGCCATCCTAGCAACTCAACTAAATGTCTTTCATAATCTATGCCATATATTTGAGCATAGCCCTTTGCAACTAGCCTAGCCTTATACTTATTGACGTAACAATTTTCATTATGCTTAATTTTGTAGATCCACTTACAACTAATAGCTTTCTTAGCCTTAGGCAATGGTACTAGATCCCAATTCTTGTTTGCCTCTAGCATAGCCATCTCATCCATTGTTGCAATGTAATGAGAATGACCAATAGTATCCTAAAAAAAGTGGGCTTAGCATCCTCAATCACCTTTATATATAAGCATAGTGATGAGATGCATAACCTTAAAAACCAAACATTTTAACAAGGTATTTGACCCTATTAGACCTTTGTACCACTAGATCACTCAATGGAGTCTTTACATTACTATGTGCTCTCTATATTCATAGTGTCCTAACTAAAGAAATACCAAGCTTGTCATCCAAACTCTTGGAACCACTGGAATCTCTATCAAACCCCAAATGACTAGCAGATTTGTCATTACCATCTGACACTTTCTTTTTCTCTTTATCTTTACTTGCAATACTAGTAGATATGCCTAAAGATATGGGACTACTTCTTAGTCTCGTAGACCAAGGGCTAATTTTAGATCTAGTACTAGATGAAATTTTTGGTACACTATGGTTCCATGATTCTTTCTTTTATATCCTTGCTCACTCTAAACTCAGCTGTGATAAGGTTATAATAGCAATACTCTTTTTCCTCTAAAGAGTATCCAATGAAAATACATTTTTCAGCCTTTGGATCAAGCTTCTTTTGTTGCTCATTTGGCACATGAACATATGCAACACAACCATACATTTTCAAGTATGGCACATTAGACTCCTTGCCCACCAATCATTGTTTAGGAATCATTCCATGAACTCTACTTGTGGGAGTTCTATTTATATTATAGACAATAGTATGAGTAGCTTTAAACGAAGAATATTTTGGAGAATTCTTTTTAGATCCATCAATGCACATGCAACTTGTGCAATATGCCTATTTTTCCTTTCTACAACACCATTTTGATGTGGGATATACTTCCAAATAAACAAACTCTTTATCCATGAGACCTTAAGAAGTCATTGAACTCATTAAAGAGGTACTCTCCTCCTCCACTTGACATCAAGTACTTAAATTTTAAGCTTGTTTCTATTTCAACAATAGCCTTGAAAGTTTTGAAGTGTTAAAAAACATCACTCTTTTTCTTCATAAAAAGCACCCATAATTTTCTTGTGAATAATAATCAATAAACATGACAAAATGTTTACTGCCACACCAAGATATATATTTTGTGTAGATTCGAAAATATTTGAATGCATAACATCAAGTATAATCCTACTTATATCTCTATCATGAAAAACGATTTTATTGCCTACTTACCAAAATAAAATAATTCACACACTTTATGAAAATTTGGCAACTCTAAAAGCAAGCAACCTTGCAAACAACCCTTTGGACTATATTAATTTAAGCCTTTGTATATTTGCACGAAATTCCAGCATCTAAAGTAAACACTTGCAAATAATACCTTAGAACTTACAAATTGAAAATCTATATTAATATCTTAGAACTTACAAATTGAAAATCCATAACTTGTGCATCCAATTTCGGTCGACACAATCAAAATAACAGTATACCCTGAAACTATCATGCATAACCTTGCAGGTCTAAAATGAGGCCCAAAATGGTCTTTGATGGCCCAAAAAGTAGCAAAAATAGGCTATTTTATAGAATACATAGTACTTTAATAGCAATATGAGGTTTTTGCTCAATCCCACTTTCTATGCCTCCACATACACTATCTAAGAGAGAGTGGGAGATAGAAGAGCTTCTTACCTCTTGCTTTCTTGGTTAAATCGTTACTTCTTTTCCTTCACTTCATCCTCCAAAACTAGCCTCTATCAATGATATAGCTCTGATACCATATCAAGAATCATGTGATGGGGAGATGTCCTCAAGTTGCTAGGTTGAAGACACACAATATACATAATACATAAAGAGAGGTGGAGACCAAAATGTTTTTTTTGTTTGTTTCTTCTTCTTCTTCTTCCACACTTTTCAATATACAAAAATTATAGATAAGATATAATATAAAGGAAAGTAGCCCACTAAGTCAAATAATACATAACAAACTATACTAATCGGTTAATGCTATAACTATGCCAGCTGAAGATAGGTGTAGCAAATTAAATATAATAAGTGATAAGTCAATAGTTATGTTAAAGTTATAATGACCATCGATGTGCTAAGTGTAGACATGTAGACCCATGTAACTAGGCAGTCCACCATCAAATTCTACATGTGTTGAGCTTGCTATCTCAACATAGAAGGCAACAAGGGTACTAGGGAAACTCTAACTATAAATCTCTTGGGCGTTGAGGACTATCCTAATACCTACAAGGGTACTAGGGGGACTCTAACTATAAATCCCTTGGGCGTTGAGGACTACCCTAATGCCTACAAGACCAAAATAGTCATCTTGTAAGACCCTAATGCTAGATAAGGGTGGATTGGGGGATTGTACCTATACACAAGTATCTAAATACTTTAGATACATATCTCGATGTAAGGAAAAAAATGTTGACATGGTATTGCATCGTGGAAAATGTGCGGGTACATATACTATTTGTAAATATTTACAAAGGACTGCTTGAAATTGTATTTATATATGTACCTAATTTACATGAAGGAATATCATTTTGAAAGGATTAATTAAGGAAGCTGATTGCTATATATCAAATTAAATTGTCCTAGGACTAATTAGCAAAGTAAAGAAAACCCTAATACAAATCAAGTGGCTAGATCCCTGACGAGTCTTGCCAAATGTAGTGTGGTCTTGGTTCACCGAGAAGATTGCATCACAATATAAGCATTAGATTAGGTAAGTCTAATAAGAGCCAAACGTTGACTGTCCTAGTGTGTCTTTAGTAGAATCCATCTAGTGCTATTTTTTGTGGATAAGAGTTGAGGCTTTATCCTATAACACTATATTAGGAAATTTGGGAATTCTCATATAATTTAGGAACTCCCAATATATAAAATATCTGGCCACATGATCAAATCGTGTCCCCTTACTTGAGAGTGGAGTCTACCCTAACTACAACATAGGTTGTCTTTCCAAGTCCCACTTTGAAGCATGGGTTAAGATTTAGCCACATGGCCAAATCCTTACCCTTTATTTGAAAGTGGGACTTGCAAAATTTCCAAATTCACTAATAGGGTGGTCTATTGGTAGAGGGGTTGATATACATCACTTCCCCTCATTTCTCACTCTCGTTGAACCAAGTGTGGCAATGGTTCACTTTGGCTTAAGGGATGATAGCAATGCAGTCATCTTAGAGGCCAATGCTAGATGGCTGATGGGAGACTCTAGCATTTAAATTAGGTCAATCCTTGTGGGTTTACGGTGGAGCTTCTCGTATGTGGTAAATTTGAGTATTAAAGGGTCGACGAATCGAAGGTTGGACTCGAGAGCTATGGCGGGAGAGCAAGAGCAAGAAAGGGAGAGACTAGAAATGGGAACTCCAACTGTCACAATGTGTGACCGGGCCTTCCTTTATTCAAATTGTCACTAAATGAGAGCAGAATTTTGATGCCGAGAAGTGCTTAAAAATAGCTAAAAATTATGAATATCAAGTGAAAAATATTCAACGTTGAAGGCGGCGGCTCGATCTAGGACGATTTTAAGCGGCAAAGTGCTTTAAAGGCGCCCGAGAGACACTTGTTGATTTTTCATAATTTTTCAGACTGTCGTGCGGATTGTCAGGAGTTATCGGCCAATGCGGGATGTCAAGACGGATGCCCAGGATTTTTCAGAGCTCGAATCGGAGCCAGGACGAGGAAATGGTCACAAAATGGTCAAGATATGAAAAGGTGGACATTTGAGAGGCCAAATTGGGCATGCCTTTTGAGTTTGGACCCCCTCTCTAAATTTTTATGCACCTTATGAAGAAAAAAACATGGAGAGAGAATGAGGGATAAAGAAAAAACGTGGAGCAACATGGCGGCCATTTTTTGCGCCCTCTCATGATGGAGATGGAGTATGCAGGCTGAAAGCAACCCATACAACCTATCATGGGGCTGATCTTCCCTCTCTTGGCTGGTCTTATCGCCTGTCTTCACCCGTCAAATAGTGGCCTCAATGGAAATCTCTGATTCAGTCTTTCTCTCTCCTCCCTCTCTCTCTTCTAAAGGCAGATTCATGTGGTGAAGAAGAAGAAGAAGAATGGATCGACGGATACTTGGTCCAATCGAGACCGGATTGCTTCGTGATGCAAGAGGAGGGTAGATTGCTGATTCCAGACTCTTATGAGCATTAATGGTGTCTGGAAATCAGTCCCGAGATATGGCAAATAAAAACCCGCAACCCGCAAAGAACGGTAATTTCATTTTTACAAAAGAAATTGATGTTTTTATGCAATTTGCTTCATGAATACTTGTTCCCATGGGATGACTATGCATTATGTTGTTGTTTGCTATGATTTTGATCAGTTTATGATCAGAAAATTAAAAAATCATAAGTGTTGTGGATGGAATTAATAGTGTAAAACCCGTAAAACACGCGAAATATGAGAAAATTGGATGTTTTTGAGATGTAAATGGAAAATATAATAAGACACACCAACTAAATTTGTGTTTTTGCTGCAAATGAACCTAAGGGCCACAATCCACAACTCATTTTGTATTTTTAGTTATTTAACATTGCAAAAAATACAAGAAAAATAGGAAAAATGGGGAAAAATAAGGAAAAAATAGATTTTGAGTGCCGAAAATTAAGGAAAAATAAGAACCATGTTCGTGTATGTATGGGGGGTCTGAAGTATGAGGTTTAGCCTCAGTTCAGCCCTAAATTTATGTTTTAGTGAGTTTTTATTGCTTTTCATACAACAAAAAACATGGAAATGAACCCTAAACTGATCAACCATGCACAACCTAAACGGGTGAGGAGGTAGAGTGTATAAAAGGTGTTTAAATGCTGAATGAAATGATGAAAAGATTTTTGGTTTTTATGCATACCATTTAGGTTGGTCGATAATTAAAAATTACGGATCTAGTAGCACGAGGGTTTCTCGGTGCTAGGTTCATGCAACGCCGCATACGAGCGATAGTCAAAATCATTGAAAGAAATGTTTTCCACATGTGCACAAATGCTAATTTTCTTAATTGTTTGAGCATGTGGACATTCACAATTTGCATGAAGCATAAAATGATAAAGGGTATCAGACAATACCTCCTGGATGCATAGCACCTGTATTCTCTAGATCGTGACCAACATTGAGTGAGTAAGGTTGTCCTAAGCTGTAGGCCAGGCATTGGGTCCTAAGGGAAAGAAAGTGAGGAAAATGGTACATTCCTGGATACGATCAATTGGTACCTTGAGAGAACTATGTGCGATATTGTGTTATATATGTTTAGCGACGCATTGAGGGGCCAATCCCCAAGGTGTAGGAGAGTCGCAGTGAGGTAGCGGCAGTCAGTTGTGGGAGGACCTCCTATGTTTGTACTTCGTGCTATTTGGCAATGTGTTGGGACTCCCTCTGAGGAGTGTTAATTGGGTTAGAGTTGGACTACGAGATGTGATACAAACGCAAGATGTTTAGGAAGATGATGTATGTGTTATCCACGCTCCTGGCCACGAGGCCGTGGGGTTGTTGAGCGCATGATAGAGGTCTGGCTAGTGCATGAGCCAGTGCCAGACCATTTTAGGTCTCATCAGTGGTGTGTCTGCCGGGAGCTGCCTATAAGTGGCAGTGTCGTACTGCTGCGCATTCGAGGTGTGAAATCCACCCAAAAGTTGTGTGTGGGAGTTGATATTTTGTACATACTTAGCTGTCATGTTTGCATCTTTATTATGCGTGGTAATATAGTAAAGAGGGGTCTTTTACTACCTTTTCTTTCAGCTGGGGTTGCCACTACAGGCAGATCTGGCTGTCTGGTTGTGCTGGTTGGGTGCATGCCGAATGCATACCAATGTGGACATGGAAAAAGGACAAGAAAGCATAAGATAAAAGCTTCCTGGTACTCCAGGAAGACACAGAAACTGTTTTGAATATTGCACTTTAAATAACAACGGTATCCAGGTAGTTTGTGTCAATAGCACAAGAACGAGGCATTGTTCTCCTTTTTGAATTTGAGAAACAAGTATGCTTGGTCAGCCTAGGTTTGGATTGATCTTGTTATGAATCAAGGATACCTTGCACTTGATTTACTGGTGTATGCATCTGTGGTAAAAGCATAGATGTTGAAGCACATGTGATCACACTATTTTCTACATGTACTGCTGTCGCGGGAGAAGGCCGCTTTTCTGGTCCGAAAGGGTGCATGAGAAAGAAAAAGAAAAAGGACTATTTTTGAAAAGGGGAGTTTTGGAGGCAAAAAGGGGCGCTGTGAAAGCTGTCAGTTTTTTTTCGGGACCTCACACGCAGAAAAGGAGGAGAAGCTATGTCGGACATGGCAAGTCAGTGGAATGAACCTTGCAGACTTCGTCTCTTCGACACGAGAAGAGGGACAGACTCAAAAGACACAGCGTCTTCGGAAGTGAAAGAAGAAGGAAGGCGCGCATCGGCAACGAATCATCGACGGATGTAGCTCTGAACGGGGTGACAAAGGCGAGAAGAAGAACGCCGAATGCTGTTGCAGGACGAATAGTGACAATGATGCAAGGATGATAAAGCTGTGAAGTAAAAAGGAGCTCGATGAATTCTACAGAGGTCGACAGCAGGAGTGAAAGTGTATCCAGAGATTCCATTTCTCTGCACGATTTCTGTGTTGAAATCTTCCATACTAAGAGATGATGACAACCTTCTAATCTCGTTTCAACCAACCAACGCCTCCCAGAACTATGTCGAACAAACTCAAGGTATAGGAGCTGCAACCTTGTGGACGCGAACAGAGGTGGAAAGGATGATAAGGCCCCCTACTACTATTCTGGATCATGATTACAAAAATTGCAGCAGCAGGCAATCTAGCATGTGAAAGGATAACTGCTAAAGTAGAGAGGTGTTGTCACGGCATCAATAGCCTGTGCATCGGCCCAAAAGAATCAGGAAAAAAAGCACAGAGAAATTGAAGTCTGATGGCGATTCACAGAATTCGGCGCAGGAGGAAGTACTGGACATAACGTCTACCATAAACATCGAGGGAATAATCTAGTGCCTTTGATCCTCCTATTAATCTTCACGGGTGCTGCTGTGGCTGGGTGTATTCTGATGTACATTGGACAAGGAGGTTCTCATGATGAGCTTTCAGATACCCTAAGCTATGTGGTTGAATAATCTGATATTGTAGTTATCCAGTTGAGAAATGTGTCCACTGCTCTCACACAGGCTCAAACAATTAATGCACTAAATTTTGCTATTCCAAATTCAGAAAAGGCGCAGATTCAGCAATTAAATGTACAACTGATCATTGCTGCAATCAGACAAGCGCTCCTCACAGCTTTTATATCTATTCGCATCCCTACTGCTGGAGAATTCTATCCTACAGCTGTTCACTTCTGCAACAACCAGAAAAGCCATTCTTTAATAAGAGGAAACGTGGATACCTGAAGCTTCCATGAACGTGCTGAAAAAGACCATTTTACTCTTCATCGATGATACTTTGCAGGATGCACTAGAAGCTTCAAATCCGGATGTAATAAACTTTCTTTCAAATTGAATCGTAATCTCGCTTGATTGATCTTCTATCCTAAAATTAGTCAAGGTCCTTTGTGGTCGCGACTTTGCTTTCGAAAACCCTTCGACATCTTTGGTGAACCTGACGTGAAAGCGTCGCAGAAATTTCAGGATGGGAGATACTTCAGCATCCATTTCAGCCTCTTCTACAATTCCAGCTGCGTCCTCTACTTCAACTCCATCATTGACTGCTGCGTCAAGTACTTCAACAGATGATCTAAAGCAGATTTTGTAGAATATATCCATGTATATGCAGCTTCAAAATCAGCAGACACTATTGTATATGCAGCAGCAGCAGCAATTGCATCATCAACAGTTGTCTCAGCAAAGGCAACTATATTCGGAGCAGGAGAATGCAATTAGCGTGACTAAGGCGATTGAAGCAGTTGAGAATGAGAAGAAGCTATTTGATGGCCGTAATGTTTCAGCATATTTGAAGACATATGAGATCAAGATGGGGTTTTTTGGAGTTCCAGCTGGACTTATGAGTAAGTATTTCCTTCGTCTTGTCACACCCGCCTTGAGGGAAAAAGTGACTGATCTTTTTATTCAAAATTCGCATTGGCAAGATTTTAAGAAAGCCCTAAAAGAAGAGTATTTCCTTGAGGACTTTGGGATGGCTACACGGCGGTCATTCCGAGAGTGGGTCTACATGCCAAACAAAGGTCTAGCTGCTTTAGAGTTGATTCGAGAATTTGAAGAGAGGTATAGTCAGCTTGATGCCATTGAACAAAGAGCATTGGATGTTGAGAAAGTTGAGCTTTTCCTGCAAGCTGCAGATCCTGCTCTTCAGGAAGAATTGGGAGAGCTTCTTAAGGATCGCACGAATCCTATGGGTCTTAAAACAGATTGGCAAGATGCCCAGGATGCAGTCTCGACTTTGACCAAGAGGAGGATATGGAAGACCCGCTACAGAATGGTTCTATGACACCGACACCGTCTTCTGCTCCTATGCTTGCTTCTATCCTTGTTATTTCTTCTCCTCCTCAGCCAGTTTCTTGGCCTATGCCAGTGCCTACTGCTTCTACTCCTCCTATTCCTCCTGTTCCACGACCGATGCCAGCACCTTCTGCTCCAAAACCATCCAGTCCGTCGGTGCCTACCTCTCTTGATGACATAATCAAAGGCATAACGGATTTGACACTGGAATCAGTTAAAGTGGAGTTGGTGGGAAAATTGAAAGACTAATTTGCTTCGACTGCACCTACTATTTCTTCTAGTGCTCCTACTGCACCTAGGAGTGCTCCTAGTGCACCTAGGAGAGATCAAAGATGTATTTGGTGTGATAGTACGGACCATCAGCATTGCAGGGATTGTGAATCTTTTCAGGATGCAAGAAGGAAGAATTTGGTATTTTGGGGACAAGATGGTAAGATTTGGTTGATTGAAACAGGAGCTCCGCTTGCTATCAACTTTGGGAAAGGCGGAATGAAGAAGTTAGTGGATGACATGGCTGTGCATACTTCTTATGTGGCAGGTAGAGGAGATGCTTCTGCATATGGAGTTCAGATTGAGAAAGGATCAGAGAATCAGTCAGCATTATGGACTTATGCTATGGAGACAGCAAACAAGGAAAAAATTCAGCAAACTATTTTGACTAGTGCAGGCTCTAGCATCAGATCTGAGACAGGTTGGGATTCACCTGTTGAGAGGTACTCTATTTATGCCTACTTGGCTAAGTCTCAGGGAGCAGATGTACTTGTTGAGGAGAAGCGTAAGATGGGATGAAGAAAATCCAAGTGCAGCTAAAAAGACTAGAGGGGGTGAGTTTGTTACTCCACCTACTGCAGGACCGTCTTTGAGACCAAGGCCAGAACGACAGATGGAAGATGCTCAAAAGAGAGAAAAGAGGCAAGAGCCTAGAGAGAGAAAGCAGCCAGGGTTTAGATTGATGTCCGATATTGAGACATCTACAGACATGAAGAAAATCTTTAATGATAAGATACTTGGCAGTGAGGTGACTTTCACTATTTCTGAGGTTTTGGGCATCTCGAAAAGAGAGTTTCAAGATCAGTTCCAAGAGGTCCTGAAGAGGAAAAGACATGCATTGCCTACTACTAATACACAGGGAGTTTTGATTGGGGAGTTGGATGAGGATGAGGATGAGGTTATAGTTGAGAATGCTTCTGTTTTTTCGTAGATAGAGAAGAGGGTTCAGCCTATGCATTATGCTGAAACTGATGAGCCTGTCTTGATACCGCATAGTCACTTTTCGCGGAGTCATTGGGCTAGGGCAACTACGGAGATGATGGTAAAAATTGGAGAGAAACAGGTGCCTTATGTTGCTTTGGTGGATCATGGGTCAGAGATTAATCTCATAGTTCGTGGAGTTTATGAAAGTAACAGATGGCCTATGGATGTAGAGCATGGGTGGCGTATGAGAGCCACCAACAACACTGCAGGTGATTTGTATGCTGCCTGTCCCAGTGTCAGGGTTTCTATTGGAGATGTAGAGGAGGATTTCCATTTCTTTGTGCAGGATTCATGCTCTTATCCCATAATTCTTGGACAGCCATTCATCAGAGAGATGCGTATGGAAACAAAGGTAATGGATGATGGATCTGCTTATGCACAGATTCGTAGTAAAGATGGCATGAGAGCAGTTCAGTTTATGACTGTGTGTGTGAACCATGTTAGAAACAGGGATACTCTCAGAGATGCACCTTTGCCCACTGTGAGGGATTTGGGTTTTCATTAGGTACCGCTGTTTCGCGAGATGACGGTGGTACAGAGCAGAGGGGATTGGAGTTCTCGCCTCCTGGCAGCAGTGTTTTCTCCTCCGGTTTTGTTGGGATTTCAGCAAAAAGTTCGATGAGTTATCAGAAGACTTCTAAGTTGCCTAGAGCTTCCAGGCAATACATATGCATGAAGGAGAAAATTTTGAAAAGTGCAGGAATTTTAGAGGATGATGAGCATATAGATGGGATGTATGATAGTATGATTTATGCAGATACGATGACAGAGATGGGAAATATGCTGAAAACTGATATGCAGAGTTGTCACAGTAATGTATTAGTGCAATCCCTGGACATGTTTCATGAAATTGCAGATTTTGTGTCACAGATAGAGTCAGAGGCTGAGGTGATTCAGCAAAAAGTGTTGAGTGCTGAAGAAATTCAACAAAAAGAGTTTCCAGATGATTATGATCAGCTTACAGAGACATAGAGGGCTGAAAACTTTCAGCCAACAGAGTTTACTGCTGAAATATTTCAGCATCCAGAGTTTAGGGCTGCTCCTATGCAGTCCATAGAGCAGAGGGCTGAGGATATTCAGCCATTGGAGTGCAGAATTGCTGATTTACAGCAAGATTTGAGTAATGCAGAAGAGCATAATGAAGCCAGGGTTGACACGAAATACAAGACTGTGGATAAGAAGGTGAAGCCGATAGCTGTACCGCTTCCACCTGACAGTGATCAACAAATAGAGAGGGCTGCCAAACAGCCAATTTTGAGGAATCCGAAGCATATAGGCCATAAATTTTCAGCAGAGACTCTTGCTGAATTGAAAATTGGAAATGGTGATTTCTTGCTACCCAAAGAGAAGCAATGCTTTCAGGAGATGCTTGAACGACATGGAAGGGGGTTTTCTTTTTTCCTGCATGAGATGGATGTGTAAATCCAGATATTGTTGCTCCTATGGTGATCTTTACTATTCCTCATATTCCATGGAACCTCCTACCTATTTTAGTGCCTAAGGCACACCTGCCAAAGCTGATTGATTTGTTGAATGAGAAAATCAAGATGGGAATTCTTGAGCCTTCATCTGCACCATACTCAAATAGGTGGTTTACAGTTCCAAAGAAGAATGGTACTCTCCGATTTATACAGGACATGCAGCCAGTAAACAGAGTTACTATCAGGAATGTTGGTATAGGTCCAGTTGTGGATGAGTTTGCAGAAGCATTTGCTCGACGTGCCATCTATTCTTTAGGTGATTTGTATTCGAGATATGATCAGTTTCAGCTGGCTTTGGAAAGCAGGGACATAACCACCATGAGAACTCCTATTGGGCTTGTCAGGATGTGTACCTTGCCTCAAGGTGCCACTAATTCTGTTGCGCATATGATGAATGCCATGCATAAGGTCCTTCGTGATTACATACCTCAGCTTACTATGCCTTTCTTGGATGATGTGCCCATTAAGGGGTGTGAGAAGAAGAGAAGAATGAGAGTCTAAATGAGCAGGGATGCAGATACTTTGTGGCTGATCATATTTCAGCTTGTGAGAAGATTTTGGCTAGGTTAGAAGAAGTGAACTTGACACTATCAGGGCAAAAATCTGTTTTTGGAGTGAATGAGGTTGTCATTGTTGGACATATGTGTGGATATTATGGCAGAAAACCCTCACCTGATAAGGTGGATGCTATAGGCAAGATTAGGGAGTATTGTTCTACCACTTCAGAGGTACGGAGAATTATTGGAGCTTGTGTGTTTTATATGATTTGGATACCTCATTTTGCACACATAGCAGATTGTTTATATCAGCTGCTTCGAAAGGGGCAGAAATTCTATTGGGATGAGAGCGACACTAGAGCCATGCGAAAATTGAAGAAGTTATTGCAGATTGCTCCTACTCTCAGCAAAGCGGATTATAATTGTGGAAGGCCTATTGTATTGACAATTGACACTAGTCCAATTGGCATAGGTTGGGCTGTGGGTCAAGATGATGCAGAAGGAAACAGGTATGCTATTCGGTTTGGGGCGAAAGTCCTAAACATGAGACAAAGAAGATATCTGAAAATCAAGAGGGAGTTACTGGGGATTGTTACGGATCTCAAATGTGACAAGGAGTACTTTATTGGAGCCTCAGTTGTGGTAGAGACAGATTGCTTGCCATTGATAGGTATGATTACGAGTTGTTCTACTCCGGATATAGCTATGTTGAGATGGATTGCATACATCAAGTCATTAAATCCAGAATTTAAACACATAGCAGGGAAGGATAATCCAGTGGCAGATATGCTATCTAGAGCTAGATATGATGATGAGGAGACTCTACTTGCAGAAGAGGATGATGCAGAAATTTCAGCCACTATGGTTGATCATGTTTGCCATGTCTATGATATTGTGTCTTTCATAGAAGAACTCTATGTTGGAGATTGGTTTGCAGATTGGGAAGTTCCTTAGTACACTAAGCAAAAGAGATGAATGGACAGATGAAGAGTTCAAGAAGATTAGAAGGAAAGCCTATGGTTATTTTCTCAAGGAAGGATTTCTTTGGAAGCATCCGAAGAAAAGAGACGGATTACCTTTGCGGGTTGTCTGCGATAGAGAGACACAGTTACAGGTGATGAGGGAGTTTCATGAGAGTCCTTGGGCTGGACATAGAGGAGTGTGGGCTACTTAAGAGAAAATCAAGGAGAAATATTGGTGGAAAGGCATGTATAGAGATGTTTCTCACTTTGTAGAGACTTGCAGAGACTGCCAGATGTATTCGGTAGTGCGTCATCGAGATGAGCTTCATCCGACCTATCCGCTATGCATTCATTATAAGTGGGTAGTTGACTTGGTTACTATGCCTATGGGTCTATGGCAGATGAGGTATATTGTTTTGGCTAGAGAGGATCTTACCAATCATGTTGAGGGCAGATCTTTGAGAACGAAGACCACTAGTGCAGTGTGTAAGTTCTTATTGGAAGAAATTTTCTGCAGGTATGGCTGTGTGGGTAAGATCACTGCGGATCGCGGTGAATTGGATGCAGATGAAGCTAGGGAGTTTTTCTCTCAACTAGGAATCAAGTTGGCTCTAACCACAGCATACAATCCAGAGGGAAATGGGAAGAGTGAAAGAGGGCATCCGCCGATAGTAAAAGCATTAGCCAAAGCATGCAGAGGACGGATTGGAGAATGGCCGAGACTTCTACCATTTGCTTTGTGGGCTGATCGTACGACTCACAGTGTTACCACAGGATATATGCCTGCAGAGTTGATGTATGGTTAGAAACCGGTTATGCCGACTGAGACTTATGCTTTGACTTGGTCAGTTTTACCTTGGCAGGAGGATTTGACGAGAGAGGAGCTCTTAGCTCTTCAGACTCGACAGTTGGAGAGAAGACCAGAGGATATTCAGCTAGCTATTGACAGGTTGAAGGTTGCTAGACTAAGAAATAAGGACAGGTTTGACAGCAGGCATCGCTTGCGGCCCAGAGCAATAGAAGAGGGAGACTAGGTATTAGTCTTTGATAGCAGCCTTGAAAATCAGCATACTGTACTTCGGAAGATGATGAAAAGATGGTTTGGGCCGTACGTAGTCAGACATGTCTTTGATAATGCAACATATGAGTTGACAAAATTGGATGGGACAGTGCTTAGAGTGCCTATTGCAGGAAAAAGAATCAAGATTTTTAAGAAAAGAGATGATAAAGATTATGCATTGGAAGAATTTGCAAGAGAAGAGCAACGAGAAGAAACTTCAATGGAAGAGACAGATGATATGACAGATAATCTTGTTGATATACCGGAAATGCTCAATGAAGAGATTGATCTATTTGTGGATCTTGACGACAATGATCATGGGTAGTTGGCCCATCCGGAGGATGCGCAGGATTAGAGGGGGTGGATGTCGTACTGCTGCGCATTCAAGGTGTGAAATCCACCCAAAAGTTGTGTGTGGGAGTTGATATTTTGTACATACTTAGCTGTCATGTTTGCATCTTTATTCTGCATGGTAATATAGTAAAGAGGGGTCTTTTACTACCTTTTCTTTCAGCTGGGGTTGCCACTACAGGCAGATCTGGCTGTTTGGTTGTGCTGGTTGGGTGCATGCCGAATGCATACCAATGTGGACATGGAAAAAGGACAAGAAAGCTGGAGATAAAAGCTTCCTGGTACTCCAGGAAGACACAGAAACTGTTTTGAATATTGCACTTTAAAGAACAAGGGTATCCAGGTAGTTTGTGTCAATAGCACAAGAACGAGGCATTGTTCTCCTTTTTGAATTTGAGGAACAAGTATGCTTGGTCAGCCTAGGTTTGGATTGATCTTGTTATGAATCAAGGATACCTTGCACTTGATTTACTGGTGTATGCATCTGTGGTAAAAGCATAGATGTTGAAGCACATGTGATCACACTATTTTCTACATGTACTGCTGTCGCGGGAGAAGGCCGCTTTTCTGGTCCGAAAGGGTGCATGAGAAAGAAAAAGAAAAAGGACTATTTTTGAAAAGGGGAGTTTTGGAGGCAAAAAGGGGCGCTGTGAAAGCTGTCAGTTTTTTTTCGGGACCTCACACGCAGAAAAGGAGGAGAAGCTATGTCGGACATGGCAAGTCAGTGGAATGAACCTTGCAGACTTCGTCTCTTCGACACGAGAAGAGGGACAGACTCAAAAGACACAGCGTCTTCGGAAGTGAAAGAAGAAGGAAGGCGCACATCGGCAACGAATCATCGATGGATGTAGCTCTGAACGGGGTGACAAAGGCGAGAAGAAGAATGCCGAATGATGTTGCAGGACGAATAGTGACAATGATGCAAGGATGATAAAGCTGTGAAGTAAAAAGGAGCTTGATGAATTCTACAGAGGTCGACAGCAGGAGTGAAAGCGTATCAAGAGATTCCATTTCTCTGCATGACTTCTGTGTTGAAATCTTCCATACTAAGAGATGATAAAAACCTTCTAATCTCGTTTCAACCAACCAACGCCTCCCAGAACTATGTCGAACAAACTCAAGGTATAGGAGCTGCAACCTTGTGGACGTGAACAGAGGTGGAAAGGATGATAAGGCACCCTACTACTATTCTAGATCATGATCACAAAAATTGCAGCAGTAGGCAATCTAGCATGTGAAAGAATAAATGCTAAAGCAGAGAGGTGTTGTCTCGGCATCAATAGCCTGTGCATCGACCCAAAAGAATCAGGAGAAAAAGCACAGAGAAATTGAAGTCTGATGGCGATTCACAGAATTCGGCGCAGGAGGAAGTACTGGACATAACTTCTACCATAAACATCGAGGGAATAATCTAGTGCCTTTGATCCTCCTATTAGTCTTCACCGGTGCTGTTGTGGCTGGGTGTATTCTGATGTACATTGGACAAGGAGGTTCTCATGATGAGCTTTCAGATACCCTAAGCTATGTGGTTGAATAATCTGATATTGTAGTTATCCAGTTGAGGAATGTGTCCACTGCTCTCACACAGGCTCAAACAATTAATGCACTAAATTTTGCTATTCCAAATTCAGAAAAGGCGCAGATTCAGCAATTAAATGTACAACTGATCCCTAAGAGGGGATCAAAATGACATGTTGACACTTATAGGACTCCCTAGACCACTCAGTGAGTTGGCAGAAAGGGATGTCAATGATGGTAATAACCTCCCTACACCGAAAAGGTTGGGGATGGAAGAGGTTAAAGATCCTAAGAGGCTAGACCTAGATCATGATGAATATGAAGATTTTAATGACCCGGTGTTGATCCCAAAGGGGAGAACCAAATGTCCTCCTCTTTATAGGGATCTCCTAGTGTTTTATGGGTTGCCAGATGAGGATCTGATGATTCATTTAAGAGAATATGACCTAACTTGCATTGCAAGTGGGTTCGACGATATACATCGGATGCTTGTATTCCCAAGTACCCTAAAGGGAGAGGCAAGGAAATGGTACTGGAGCCTCCCAAGAGGATCGATCAGATCATTTGAGGAGTCTTGTGATAGATTTCTAGATGAGTATGAAAAACAGCTCCCTATGATTCAGGTCTTAGGGCAGCTTATGCAGTTTAGACAGGAGTCTTATCCTTCTGTTAAAGAGTATGCTAGAGCCTTTGATAGTACTCTTAGGCTTTGGCCAAGAAGAGCTAGTGCTCTACCAGATGATGTGCTATGTGAGCTCTTTCTGAATGGCTTAGAGATTAATATGCAAATCCAAGTGGGATTGCGCAATCCTAAGTCGTTAAGGGAAGCAAAAATGCATGCCATTGATTATGAGGGTCACATTCAGAGATGTTGGGAAAACTTTTGGATTTTTCCCTGCTCAGTACAAGTGCATCCTAGTTTCCAACCATTTTTGCAAGAAGACAGCTCACTTGTTGATACCAAGGCAACCTATGAGGGGAACCTTGGTGGCCAAAATCTCAAAGCAGAAAATGGCCATCCTATGAGTAGTAATGACATGCATCTCAGTGAACAGGTGCCAAGCCATGTAAGTCCCATTAGGGCTTGCAACACTTCCATGAAAGGTAGTTGTGATGGCAATATGGATCGCACCAATGGGCCTATGAGTGTTGATAAGAATTATGTGTGTGGTTCTAATTTTGTTGCTAGTAAGGCTCTTGAGAGACCTTTGGTGTTGGAATCATGCTTCCGGGTGGATGTTGTTCCCAAGCATGGTTCTTATAGAAAAAAATTTGCAGTATGGACGTAAACAAGTAAAGACATCTTTTATAAAGAGGATGCAAAATGCTAAAAGTCCACCTATGATTCACAAAGTTCATAAGGATGTGAGGCCATTTGGCCATAGGGATAAGTTTGCATTGAGTTCGTTAGACCAGTGCAGCAAATTGAAGGAGTGCAAGAATATTAAGGGAAATGTGAGATGGGTTTGGAGACCCAAAATCTCCAAAACTGTGGCAAGAATGTCGGATGCAAGGCCAAGGATCCCATCTGGATATATTCTGTTGAACACCCAAGAGAATAAGACTGGATATACATCTGACAATATACACTGCCTTGGGATACACCCATGTGATGTGCCTAGGCTTGAAGCTCTACCTAGTTTGGGTCGCAACACTGATTTATGTGAAAACCCAAATAGAGGAGGTTCGAATGAGTACAAAGCTATGATTATTTCTCCCAAAGGGGCCACTCAGCCACTTGAACAACCAGTTTATTCGAATTACTAGCTTCGGACCTTTCTATCAAATTATGCTAGGCCTACTCCTTGTGGATGTCATGCCTTGGTTCTGTCAGGGGGTAGGATGAGCATTGTGTTGTCTTTAGTATGTATCTATTTTGTATTAGCTTGATGCTTCCTTTGGTTGTTTTGTGCAGATCTATTGTGAGATTCGACGGGCTGAGTCGCCCTATCCTGTGGTTGCCAATGAGAGCGGAATTTTGATGTCGAGAAGTGCTTAAAAATAGCTAAAAATTATGAATATCAAGTGAAAAATATTCAACGTTGAAGGCGGCGGCTCAGAGGGCAAATTGGGCATATGCCTTTTGAGTTTGGACCCCCTCTCTAAAATTTTATACACCTTATGAAGCAAAAAACGTGGAGAGAGAATGAGGGATGAAGAAAAAACGTGGAGCAACATGGCGGCCATTTTTTGCGCCCTCTCATGATGGAGATGGAGTATGCAGGCTGAAAGCAACCCATACAACCGATCATGGGGCTGATCTTCCCTCTCTTGGCTGGTCTTATCGCCTATCTTCGCCCGTCAAATAGTGGCCTCAATGGAAATCTCTGATTCAGTCTTTCTCTCTCCTCCCTCTCTCTCTTCTAAAGGCAGATTCATGTAGTGAAGAAGAAGAAGAAGAATGGATCGACGGATGCTTGTCCAATCGAGACCGGATTGCTCCGTGATGCAAGAAGAGGGTAGATTGTTGATTCCGAACTGTCATGAGCATTAATGGTGGCTGGAAATCAGTCCCGAGATATGGCAAATAAAAACCCGCAACCCGCAAAAGAACGGTAATTTCATTTTTACAAAAGAAATTGATGTTTTTATGCAATTTGCTTCATGAATACTTGTTCCCATGGGATGACTATGCATTATGTTGTTGTTTGCTATGATTTTGATCAGTTTATGATCAGAAAATTAGAAAATCATAAGTATTGTGGATGGAATTAATAGTGTAAAACCCGTAAAACACGCGAAATATGAGAAAATTGGGTGTTTTTGAGATGTAAATGGAAAATATAATAAGACACACCAATTAAATTTGTGTTTTTGCTGCAAATGAACCTAAGGGCCACAACCCACAACTCATTTTCTATTTTCAATTATTTGACATTGCAAAAAATACAAGAAAAATAGGAAAAATGGGAAAAATAAGAAAAAAATGAATTTTGAATGCTGAAAATTAAGGAAAAATAAGAACCATGTTCGTGTATGTATGGGGGGTCTGAAGTATGAGGTTTAGCCTCAGTTCAGCCCTACCTTTATGTTTTAGTGAGTTTTTATTGCTTTTCATACAACAAAAAACATGGAAATGAACCCTAAACCGATCAACCATGCACAACCTAAACGGGAGAGGGGGTAGAGTGTATAACAGGTGTTTAAATGCTGAATGAAATGATGAAAAGATTTTTGGTTTTTATGCATACCATTTAGGTTGGTCGATAATTAAAAATTACGGATCTAGTAGCACGAGGGTTTCTCGGTGCTAGGTTCATGCAACGCCGCATACGAGCGATAGTCAAAATCATTGAAAGAAATGTTTTCCACATGTGCACAAATACTGATTTTCTTAATTGTTTGAGCACGTGGACATTCACAATTTGCATGAAGCATAAAATGATAAAGGGTATCAGACAATACCTCCTGGATGCATAGCACCTATATTCTCTAGATCGTGACCAACGTTGAGTGAGTAAGGTTGTCCTAAGCTGTAGGCCAGGCGTTGGGTCCTAAGGGAAAGAAAGTGAGGAAAATGGTACATTCCTGGATACAATCAATTGGTACCTTGAGAGAACTATGTGCGATATTGTGTTATATATGTTTAGCGACGCATCAAGGGGCCAATCCCCAAGGTGTAGGAGAGTCGCAGTGAGATAGCGGCAGTCAGCCGTGGGAGGACCTCCTATGTTTGTACTTCGTGCTATTTGGCAATGTGTTGGGACTCCCTCTGAGGAGTGTTAATTGGGTTAGATTTGGACTACGAGACGTGATACAAATGCAAGATGTTTAGGAAGATGATGTATGTGTTATCCACGCTCCTGGCCGCGAGGCCGTGGGGTTGTTGAGCGCATGATAGAGGTCTAGCTAGTGCATGAGTCAGTGCCGGCCCGTTTTAGGTCCCATCACTAAAAGAATAAAGAATAAAGTGACGATGACGAGCGCCCGGTGCTTGTAGTGTGCAGTGGCGGTGACTGTCAGTGTAGTAATACACGGGCGGCTAGGCAGAGGCGCCTTTACCCCCAACAACCTCCCACTTAAAGGTGAATTTGCCCCAGTGAGGAGTGAAAAGAAAGAGAAAATAGACAGTACAACATGTACACATGTACAAGAGAATGACGAAAGACGTCATCTCATCCCACGCCCATCGACCTCCTGAGAAAGGCAAAGCGCTCTGTAGAGAGGCTTTTCGTGAGCAGATTTGCACGATTCTGGTCAGTCGAGATCTTGACAAGGTCAACAGACTTGTCCTCAACGACCCCACGTATGAAGTGATACCTCACCTCAATGTGTTTCGTCTTCGCATGGAAGACCAGATTCTTGGCTAACTAAATAGCACTCATAGAATCCAAATGCAGTGTAGGGATAGCATTAATACCAAGGTCAGCAACTAAACGACCCAACCAAATGGCCTCCTTGCAAGCCTCAGTGGGGCTGCAACATACTCGATCTCTGTAGTAGAAAGGGTTGTGCATTTTTGCACCTTGGACATCCAAGAAACAACACCTCCAGCATAGATGAATACATAGTCGGAAGTGGACTTTCTACTATCTGCATGTCCTGCATAATCAGAGTCAGTGTACCCCATGACTCTTGTATCTTGGCTGCCATAGCATATGCACATATCTGCAGTGCCCTTCAGGTACCTCATGATACCCGTCATGGCATCCCAATGCTTCTTGCCAAGTGTAGCCATATAGCGTGCCACAACACCAACTGCAAAGGCAATATCTGGACGAGTGGCTATCATGGCATACATAAGACTGCCCACTGCAGATGCATATCGGCCCTCTGCTCATTTGTCTGCGGACAATCAGCTTGTGATACCTTCACATAAGAAGGCAATGGACAGCCAATAGGCTTTACATCCTGCAGGCGGAAGCGCTTAAGGACTTTATGTATGTACTCCCTATGTGACAAGTAGAGGAGTCCCTGATGCCTATCGCGTCTAATGCGTATACCAAGTATGTGAGCGGCATGTCCCAGATCTTTCATCTCAAAGCTCTTCTTGAGCTGAGCCTTAAGAGCATCTGGCTCATCATGAGCTTTCCCTGCTATCAGCATATCATCCACATAGAGTACCAAAATCAATAAAGAACCATCACGGGCTTTCTTCGTGTAAAGACACGGATCCATAGCACTCCGGCTGTAGCCCTGTGACTGCATAAAGGCATCAAACTTATGATACCACTCCCTAGGTGCCTGTTTCAAGCCATAAATACTTTTCTTCAATTTGCACACTAGGTGTTGCCTGCCAGGTTCTGCAAAGCCCTTAGGCTGCTCCATATAAATCTCATCATGCAAGTCCCCATGTAAGAAAGCCGTCTTGACATCCATCTGGTATAAATCCAAGTCAAGCTGAGCAACCAAAGCCAAGACTAAGCGCAGGGTGGTCATCTTAACCACAGGAGAAAAGACCTCGTCAAAATCCACCCCATGCCCCTGCTTAAAACCCTTTGCCACCAATCTAGCCTTGTATGCCAGCTTGGGGTGTCCAGGGGTACTTTTAGCTCGTACACCCACTTTCATGGCAGAGCCTTCTTGCCCGTAGGTAAGGAAACCAAATTCGAAGTGTCATTCTTATGCAGGGAGTCTATCTCAGACTACATAGCCCTCTCCCAGGAGTGACTGTCACCCCTGCTCATAGCCTCATCATAGGTGAAAGGCTCTCCTGCATATGTAACCAAGACATAATGCATCGAGGGCTGAAATCTATCAGGTGGACGTCTATCTCTAGTAGACCGTCTCATGGTAGGCTCTGCTGCCCTATCAACTGCCTATCCAACACCCTGACCATGAGCATTTGCTGTAGCTGTAAGCTGTCCAACTGGCTATCTAGGAGCTCTTGGCTCCTCCTAAAATATGACCCCGCGGATCTCAATAACTCTCTCAGGACGCCTATGCATTTTGTCTTCATGGAAGATTACATCATGACTGCGGATGACTTTCTGCGCTTGCGGATCCCAAAGACGATAACCCATCTCGCCTGCATCCCCATAACCAAGGAAAATGCATTTGACACTCTTGGGATTTAGCTTACTTCTCTTGTCCCTGGGCACATGGAAAAATGCCTCACATCCAAAGACACGGAGATGCGATAAGAGGGAGGTTTTCCGATCCATACCTCCTCTGCAACCTAGAAATTCAGACCACTAGAGGATGATCTGTTTATGACATGCACAACTATACTAACTGCCTCAATCCAAAAGCTCTGTGGTAGGCCTGCATGGCTAAGCATACTGCGTACACGCTCCTGGATGGTTCTATTCATTTGCTCAGCCAAACCATTCTAGGGGGGGTGTAGGGGGCGATCAACTGACGCTTAATACGCCTCTCATCACATAACTGCTCAAAAGCACGTGAGACATACTCACCCCCATTATCTGTCCTTAGGCATTTTAGCCTATACCCAGACTGGTTCTCAACCAATGTAAGCCATCTCTGAAACATAGCCAAGACATCGGATTTCAGCTTAATGGGATAAGCCCAAATTTTTCGTGAAAAATCATCTATGAACGTAACAAAATACTTTGTACCACCCACAGACTGACAAGGCATGGGCCCACAGACATCCGAATGTACCAATGCCAAGGGCTCACTCATGCGTGGCCTACCAGACTTCTTATGCGTAGACCTAGTCTGCCTGCCATAAAGACAATGCTCACATGAATCAAAACATGCATAATCAAGGGGCGATAAGTACTGCAAACCAAAAAGCATTTTCATTCCCTTCAAAGACATATGGCCCAAACGGGCATGCCAAAGAGATACATGTGGTATAGAACCCACAGACAAAACATGATCAAGGGAAGAAGCTGATACAATCAAGGGGTAGAGACTGCCAGCCTTGGCATCTCTTGCAATCACAAGTCTGCCACCAGTGATCTTTCATGCAGAGTCTCCAAAACATACATGATATCCTGCATCATCCAACTGACATGAGACTGCATGTCAAAGCAGGTACATGACGTACATCTTGCATAACAAAACTGCTACCAGAAGGAAACTGCAACCTAACATTACCAATGCCCACAATATCAAGAGAGCTGTCATCACCCAAGCGCACAAAACCCAAAACAGTACGGTATGAATGAAACCACTCTCGGAAAGCTGTCACATGAAAGGACGCACCTGAGCCCAAGAGCCAACACTGTGCATACATAGAGTGTATCTCTGTCATATGCGAAGCACTAGAAGAAGCTGCTAGGATATAATCATCATCATCAACATTCTCAGGCTGCATAACATTGATCTCTTCAATTTTAACACTGGACTTTGCAGGTACTATGCTGCGATCAGAAGACTTATCCTGCACTTTGTCTTTCCCCTTATCTTTGTGCCTTTCATTGCGCAATTCATGGCATTGTGGCCTAATATGGCCCTTTTTCCCACAATGGTGACAAGTAACATCTACATTCCTGCCACGGGATTTGCTACATGACTTCCCACGAGACTTGGATCAAGATTTTTGAGAATCCCATCCACGGCCACTACCACTGCCATGCTTTCCATATCCATTATTCCTGCCTCTAACTGTCATAGCATGAGACACACGAGAGACATCCAAATTCTTACGGTTAACCTCTTCCTACAGAAGAGCACTCTCAACATCAGATAATTTCAAGGTAGCAATAGAGGCACATAATGCAATGCAGAATACATCCCATGACTCATTAAGAGTACCAAGCAAGAAAAGAGGAGTGACATCCTTTGCAAAAGTGATATCCTGTGAGGTCAAGTTCTTGAGTATAGCATGGAACTGGCTCAAGTGAGCAGACATAGTCACATTCTCCTTCATGTGGTGCAGATCCATAAGCCGCTTCAGCGAATACATCCGACTCGCTTGACTTTTCTTATCATAGAGATTTTTTATCTTTTCCCACAACTGCCATGCACTCTGTTCTTCCTCAAAGACATTATAGTGAACGTGTTCTGTGAGAGACAATACAATAGTGGACTTGCATAACTCATCAAGCTCCTCATCTGGCATAGTTGTAGGCGGATGCCCACTTAACCTCAAAGGTTTGGTCTGCGATTTCTGTACCAACGCTTACCAAATCTGTCTCTTCCAATAAGAGTAATTTGTACCATCAATCTTAGTGATATTGAAAATAGCATGATCAGTGGACGAACTCGCCATAATGCAGGCTGGAAGACTGTAGATTGTTCAAAACTACTTGTTGTTTACTGCAGAAAATGACAAAAAAATCACCAAAAATTGAGAAAAAATGGCGAAGAAAGTGGAACCAAAGTTGCTACCCACCAAGTACTAGTGAAAGTACATCATTTCAAAGTGTTTCAGCATGAAAAATCCATATCATTCCATACATATATGCTTGCTGTAATAAATTTCAAATTTCAGTAAAAGAGAGCTAACAGTGCCAAAATTGGATCCCAAGGCAATCAGATACTGGCAAGACCAAAGCCGACATCATGCGGGCATACCATAAGAATATGATGGTCGATAAGCATGAATCCAACACCCAAGTATGTCATACAAACATCTGCCAGTGAGTAGGCACACTCCCCAGGCAACGGGGCAAAGTGTTCCTGCCACTACCAAAACTTGACACAAGTAGGTGTCAGTTCACAAAGATACAGATCCAAAAGTGAGACTTAGCTCATAAGCATACAGTGAACCAAGACATATGATGTATCATCCCAAAAGGTAAGAAGTCCCAAAGTCTCAAGTGTCTGTAATTGCTCAATAGCATGTAACGGCTCAATGCATAAAAGTACCACTTGCTCAATGTCTGATAAGCATTCAAGAATGCTCCCACTGGCACAAAAGCCGTATGTATGAGCTCAAGAGCTCAATCCAAGGCAAGACACAGTGCCAATGACATAAGTCCAAGATAATACATCAATAGTACATCCCGAGAACATGTAGGCGGTAGAGCATCCGTATGTAGCATCCATAAGCATGTAAGATGTCAAGTACATCCCAAGATACAACTCTGGCAAGCCAATAAATAGCTCAAGTAAGCTCCAAGAATCCAAGGTCAAGCCAAGACCGAGCTCCAGTAGCAATAGGCTCCAAACAATGTAACTAGCATGTAGTAATGGCATAGACTAAGCATGTCAAGACCGATCAGACATAAGCAACATACATGCCATAAGTACATCCAAGACAGAGCATCCAAATGCTTTGCAAGCTCAAGATGACAAATGTCCTATTATTCTAATGAGTCCCAAATTATAGTAGTCTTGATTACTTCTTGATGGGCTACTAAAATATGTGCTATCAGTATTTATTAGGTAGGCACATTACACTTGGTATCAGAGCAAAAATAAGTTTTGAATCAATATAGATATTGTTACAAATTATTCAAAATTATGCAAGAGTCTGTTGAAAATAAATACTTTATGCCACTAATGCTTAAGGAATTTGGACTATAATGATGAAGCATGGCAAATATCCTTAGTATTTCGGGCTATGCTCATGTCATTCATGCACTCTCTAAACTTCATCAAGGGAGAGCAATTCATGCTAAATTTGGATCAAATTTATAATCCATCTTCACTATATGGTGGAAGACATTGGATGTATGAATGCATATACTACAACATCAATTCCAATTACCTTGCTTACATCCAGATAGGACTTGAAGCAAATTTAGTGGATGGAAAGTCTTAAGGTTATCTACCTTTTTTTAAAGAATTGAAATCAAACCCTATTTTTCACATAAATGGATGCAAATTCAACAAAATTGTTATGTCTATGAGTAAGTGACTCGAGTTATTTCAGCTAATAAAGTTGGTATCCTAAGACATATGAATCATGCAAATTATTGTAAATAAAGCTACCCCCCATGCCTCCCTTCCAACTACAAAATCCTACAAGTTTTTGCCAAGCCTCCTTGCTATCATACTATTCATGTATCAAATTTCTATGGATGAATCTTCATAATAGAACCCTCATCATGATGTAATGCCTTTGGTTGGCTACTCAGTAAAGTATGATTTTCTCTCTCTAACATGTACAATACCAATAATCTTAAGGAAAAATCTAAGTTAAAATGTGGGCAAGTTTTATGACGAGTATTAAAATAGCTCCTTATGCATTAAAAATTTAGGATATTCCAAACATAATTGATCCTATCAAACTATAAGGAAGAAATCTCTTCTCAGGTAAATCAAACCTTTAGAATTCGATGGGAAAGGAAAGGATGTGAAACAAATGCAGAAGTTTGGATTGAGTCTATGGAAGACTATTTCTGAGTTGCAAGAACAAGCAACCCCTAACCAGGCCATGTTGGCCAAACTAAAAGTAACAGGGGAAGCACATCTCTCGTGGAATTAGTGGTGTAGATATACTAGAGCCTAAAAAATTATTGCTACATGGAAACTCATAAAAGAATCTCTTTCAACTAGACACCAACATCTTAAAGATAACTATCTCTGAATTGTTGATATATTGGCAATCACACCCAGCTTAGCCTCTTTGTATGGAGCAACATGGGATCAGGATGTAGAATCCCATATGCACAATGGTGGAAAGTGTAGCCTAGTCTATTCCTATAAAGCATTGTACTTTCTCTCATTTTGAATACAATGTCATAATACTTTTGTACTTTCAACAAGTTTCTGTGTCATTGTCAGTCCACTACACAAGATTGTGTTTATGAGTCCAAGCTTCCATCTTGGAACCTAATTCACTTGTGTGACATTTGGTCTTGATTTCTGTTACCTCATGAGCTCACTCTTTCTCTTTCAACCTCCATAGCCATGCTCTAGATCTGACATTTCTTTACATGGTATCAGAGGGAGTGAGCTATGGTGGATGGATCAAGAGAGCAAGAGAGAGAGAGTCAAGATGTGGGAACTCCAATAGTCACATTATGTGATTGACCTTCCCTTATTCAAAATTCACTCAAAGAATAAATAATAAAGTGATAGTAATGGGCCTACACCACCTATAGTGTATAAGTGTGTGTTTACTTTTAGTGTGGTGAATATAGGGATGGTAAAGCGCATGTGTCTTTACCCCCAACAACCTTCAAGTCAAAGGAGAACATGCCTCTAGTGAGGAGAGAATAAGAAAAAAGTAACAAAGTACAAATGTACATAAAGTACAACAAGATGAGGAAAGACATTATCTCATTCAACATCCATTAACTTTCTAAGGAAGGAAAATTGCTCCACTGAGAGACTTTTTGTGAGCACATCTATAGAAATTTGGTCAATTGAGATCTTGACACACTTTCTGGACTTATTCTTAGTGACCTCTTTGATAAAATAGTAATGCACCTCAATGTGCTTTGTCTTATCATGGAAATTGGATTATTGGCCAACTAAATAGCACTCATAGAATTTGAATACAATGTAGGGACCATATCAGTAATACTAAGATCTGTATCTAGATGGCCTAACAAGAGAGCCTCCTTGCAAGTCTTAGTTTTGGCTGCAACATATTTTTGCCTCTATAGTAGATAGGGCTATGCATTTTTGCACCGTGGACATCTAAGAAACAGTACCTCCAACAAAGGTGGATAAGTTAGAGGTGAACTTTCTATTATCTACATGTCTTGCATAATCATAGTTAGTGTATCCCATGACTCTTGTATCAAGACTATTACCATAATATATGTACATATCTACAGTGCCTTTAAGGTACCTCATAATACTCCTCATGGCATCCCAATGCCACCTACCAGGTGTAGCATTATAGCATGCTACAAGTCCCACTACACATGCTGTGTTAGGGTGAGTGGCTATCATGGCATACATTAAACTACATACTATGGATGCATAAGGGATCTTGGCCATCTTGACCTTCTCCTCATTGGATTGTGGACAATCATTCTGAGTGACCTTCACATGACAAGGTAAAGAATATACAATAGACTTAGCATCCTACATATGGAACTGCATAAGGACCTTCTGAATACACTCCTTTTACAATAATTAAAGGAGCCCTTTAGAGCAATCATGTGTGATACACATTCCAAGAATATGCAAGACCTGTTCCGGTCCTTCATCTCAAAGCTTTTCTTGAGATAATTTTTCAAGGCATCCCATTCATCATGAGTGCTTCTAGCAAATAACATATCATCTACATAGAGTGCCAATATCAGAAGGGTGCCATCATGGGCCTTCTTCTATAGATTAACACAGATTCATATCACTATAGGTATATCTATGTGAGTGAATGAAAGTATCAAACTTGTCGTACCATTTCCTAGATGCCTACTCAAGACCATGAAGCCTTTTACTAAAATTGCACATTATGTGTTTCTTGCCTTTGTCCTCAAAGCTCTTAGGCTATTGCATATAAATCTCATTGATGGGACCTGAAATGGGCCGGCACTGGCTATAGCACTAGCCGGACCTCATGCACATGACACACAAACACCCTCATGGCCTCGCGGACCAGGAGCGTCAATCTAATGCTAAAGGACAAACTGCCCTAAAGCTTAACTCATGTGTTTATAGTTTATAGTCCAACGTTTCCTTAAAATCCTCTGAGGGAGAACCCAAAGTGCATAGGCATAACGCCTCGTCACACACACATAGGAGGCACTCCACCGACTAATAGTCGGAGCCCCACTACAGCTCTCCTACATCGCAGGGATTGGCCCTTTGATGCGCTGCTAAACATATAACACAAACGAGCACAAAATCCTCTCAAGGTACCAATATTTTACGTTCCAGGATGTACCATTCCTCACTACACTTTCCCCTTAGGACCCAATGGCTAACCTACAGCTTAGGACATCCTCTCATGCTCATCGTTGGTCACAACCTAAGGAAGACAGGTGCCATGCATCTAGGAGGTTTTTCTGATACCTTTTAATTATTATGCTTAATGCAAATCGTGTATGGCTATGTGCTCAGACAAAAGAAAAATTAGCATCGTGCATAGTGCATAAAACATTCTTTCCATGAATTTCACTAGCGCGTACTGCGTTGAAAGGAGGCACCGAGCCATATGCTCATGCTACCATCCTCTTTATTTAAACCGTTTCCTACATGCCAAGTGCAATGCATAAATCAAATATTTTCTTTATCTTTCAGTGTTTCAGCCCCTCATCTAATTCTTAGCATTTTGCATCATTAATTGGTTAGATAGGGTTTCTATGCATTTTTCCCTTTTAAAAGAATGATAAATATGCACAAAACATAGGAGCGGGGACAAATCGAGGCTAACCTCATACTTTGCCATCGTTATACATTGCATAAACATGGATATAATTTTCCCTAATTTTCCTTAGTCCATTTCCCATTTTTTCCTAATTTTAAAACCAATTTTTCCAATTTTTAGAAAATTTTTCCTATTTTTCTTTAATAAATAATGATTGAAAATGAAAGTGGATTGTGGGATGTGGCCCTTAGGTTCATTGACAGCAAAAACTCAGATTTAGTTGGTGTGACATATCATATTTCTCATTTATATAGCAAAAAACCTAATTTTACCCTTAAAACGCGTGTTTTTCATGTATTTTGACACTAATTCTGGCCATGTAGCCTTATATTTTCTGATTTTCAGGTTGCAAACAATTGAAAATCATGGAAGACAATGTCATAATGAACTTTCATCCCATATGAACAATATTTCATAAAGCAAATAGCATAAAAATATCATTTTTCTTCATAAAAATAGCATTATCGCTTATTTTCAGGTCTCGGTTTCTTGGTCTTGATTATGGGACTGATTTCCAGCATGCATTTAATGCTCAGCATCTTCAAGAATACCACTCTTCATGTCTTCATCCATCCGGAAGCAATCCAGTCTCATTCCAACAAGCTTTCCTTCATCATTCTTCATTGTCTTCTTCCACACAAGAACAGCCCCTTAAGGGAGAGAGAGGGAGGAGAGAGAAACAATAGAATTAGAGATCTTCATCCAGGCCACCATTTGAGGAGCGAAGGGCAGCAATAGAGTCAGTATACAGGGGCTAGGCAAGGGCCATTGTCAAATGGGTAGGTTGTTCACAACCAGCATGATGCTCCTCCCTCCATCAAGCACAAATTTTTGACGTCTGATGGCGCCCTCTTCTCCCACGTTTTCTTCATCTTTTTTTATATCCACGATTTGTGTTGCATAAAATGATACACCCCCCCCCCCCCCCCCCCAAAGGTCATGACCATTTGGCCAAAAATAAGTCTATCTCTTCAAATCTTGCCCATTTGTTGGCCATTTTCTCGTCTGGTGTCCAAATCGAGTTCTGAAAAATCCTGGGCGTTCGGCTTGACATCCCACATTGGCTGGCAACTCCTGACAACCCGCACGACAGTCTGAAAAATTATCAAAAATCAACAAGTGTCGCTCAGGCACCTTTAAAGCACTTGACGCTTAAAATCGTCCTAGTTGGAGCCGCCGCCTTCGACGTTGAATATTTTTCACTTGATATTCGTAATTTTTGGCTATTTTTAAGCACTTCTTGGCATCAAAACTCCACTCTCATTGGCGACCACGGGATAGGGTGACTCAGCCCGTCGAATCCCACAGTAGATCTGTACAAAACAACCAACACCATATTAGAGATTTTGGAAATTTCCCAAGTCCCACTTTGAATGAATGTCTTACTTTTGTGAATGAAAGAGAGCACTATGTTTATGTTTATCTTTAAAGGGCACTTTGTAAGTTACAAATATGAGATCAGACATCTTGAGATCTTAAATGATGAATGTAAGCTATGTGGCTGTTACGAGATTTGGATTTCACCTCTATCTTTTCTAGCATACTAACAAAATATGATGTTGTATGGTGGTGGAAACATCAAGGAGGCTTAACTAGTATATACCTAGGAAATTTCCAAGTTTAATGTAAGAATACAAAGGTTTGATGGAGTGGAGAGAGAATTTAGAATACAAGAGCCTTAAACATTGTATGAAAATATATTATCATGGCCAAAATTTATAATGTTATGGATTTGAAGATATTATAATACGATTTTTTTCTTTTAGATATAGCATCATTTAAAGTGACATGTATAAGTTTCATGAACTAGGACCTTAAAAGAGTCACCACTAACTAGGTGTGGTTTAATAACTTGATCTAATACCATATCGTAATAAGTTTGGATAACCTATGATGTGATGGTTTTTTTTTTGTGTAAACCAATAGACACAAGTATGTCAAATAATTGCTCACTCCATTTATATTTTTTGTATGTATATGCATGATATATAAATATCTTTTATTCAAAATTTCTATCTATCTTAACAATATATGGACAAGATGGATATTGACTTTGTCCAAAATTAACGAGTTTCACACCTTGACTAGCTAAATGAATTTTCATATCATAAAATAAAGATTTATATACCAAGCTAGAAGTTTATGATTTTTCTAAGACTAAAGATTTAACCTTTGACCAATGGTTTGTGTTTTCAAAGAAATAGACATAAATTTTATAATCAATCAAGACTTATTTGTTAGCTAAGACATAAGTACAAAATTGGACTTAAACCACTTTATAAGAAATTTCAACACAATCAACTAATGTTATTGAAAGAATAAAAAACATTAAGTAGATTCTCCTCATTGATATTAGTGGCGTTTAAAAACACCAAGGTAGCTACACAAAACACTTTAAATTTTTAACAAGCATATATTTTATAGCCATGCAAAAGCCCTTAAGGTAAGGGATATATTTACTATGGAAGTCAAAATTAGTCCATATAGAGTCATTGTCTTGTTGCATCATGTATATTGGAAAAATACAACTTTTGTAGATAGCTGCACTACCATTTATGAAATGTTTGTGATATCCTAACTCATGAGCAAGTTGCATTGCTTCCATATCTTTCAAAGTAGAGACTAAAGGAGTCTGCTTCAACATGGATAATTGTGAGTTGTTCAATGTAAGTGATAGAAGATGTGAGGCATTTGTTGAGTATGCTTGTATAGTAGATGGTTATAAAGTACAAAATAGGATTCAAACCACTTTATAAAAAATTTCAACACAATTAACTAATGTTATTGAAAGAATAAAAAACATCAAGTAGATTCTCTCATTGATATTGGTGGTGTTTAGAAACACAAAGGTAAGTACATAAAACACTTTAAATTTCTAAGAAGCATATATTTCATAGCCTTATAAAATACTTTAATGTAAGGGATATATTTATTATGAAAGTCAAAATTAGTCCATATAGAGTCAACACCTTCTTGTTAATCATGTATATTGAAAAAATACAAATTTTATAGATTTTGTATAAAACATTTAGCTACACTACCATTTATGAAATGTTTGTAATATCCTAACTCATGAGCAAGTTGCATTGCTTCCATATCTTTCAAAGTAGAGACTAAAGGAGTTTGCTTCAACATGGATAATTGTGAGTTGTTCAATGTAAGTGATAGACGATGCGAGGCATTTGTTGAGTATGTTTGTATAGTAGACTATCATAAAGTACAAAATAGGATTTAAACCACTTTATAAGAAATTTCAATACAATTAACTAATGTTATTGAAACAATAAGAAACATCAAGTAGATTCTCTCATTGATATTGGTGGTGTTTAGAAACACCAAGGTAATTACATAAAACACTTTAAATTTCTAACAAGCATATATTTCATAGCCATGCAAAAGCCTTTAATGTAAGGGATATATCTATTATGAAAGTCAAAATTAATCCATATAGAGTCAGCGCCTTCTTGTTACATCATGTATATTGGAAAAATACAAATTTTGTAGATTTTGTATAAAACGTTTGGCTGCACTACCATTTATGAAATGTTTGTGATATCCTAACTCATGAGCAAGTTTCATTGCTTCCATATCTTTCAAAGTAGAGACTAAAGGAGTTTGCTTCAATATGGATAATTGTGAGCTGTTCAATGTAAGAGACGGATGATGTGAAGCATTTGTTGAGGATGTTTGTATAATAGATGGTCTCTTGAAGCAAGAAGTAATTGAAGATTGAACATATATACCATCTATATCAATCATGGTCTCGTGCGGTGCTGATGATGAAGATGAAATACCATCATTCTCTGCTCTAGTCCATTCATCAATGACAACCTTGAATTGAGCATACAATTCATGTCCATATTGAACTGGATCCTGTCCATATCGATCAAACTTGATGACTTCACGTGCATCATGGTATTTGCTTAAGCGAGTCAAGTATGGTAGAAGTTCTTTGATCAAGATAGAGTCTTCACGATCAATATCAAATGTTTTTGGATAAATGCAATTCTCAACAGGATTTGGACATCCTTTGTAAGGACTATCATCTATGAGAATAGTCTTGGTATGCTGACAAACATCTCCATATTGATCCCATACATACTTTAGAGGCTTGAACATTGCTTCTACTCCCATCTTATCTGGCCTATATATGATTTTGAGTCGATGTCTATGACATTGTTCTTGGCCCCAAATCATGAAGAAAGGATACTTCCTTTTTGCATGGATCTCCAAGCACTTAATAACTGCCATGACATTCTTATGTAAAGCTGTTGACCAAACTCCCACTTGGAATCTTGCAAATAAGGCTTCAAGAAACTCCATACATCCTGGTCGAAGAACAAGCCATTGCTTTCCCATTTGAAAGCTTTGAAACCTTTTAGACTTAGCAAAGCATCGTTGTAAAAGAAGACCATTGAGATCAAGTATTACACATAATTGTGTTGCATTTCTTATCAAGGAAACATCAATCACATCATCGTGCTCTACTGTTGTTGAATCTGCTAGATATCCAACCATAGATGTCTTAGTTGAAGTTACAAAGAAGAAAAAGAAGCACATTAGATTCATTTACTTCCTCATCATTCTACCTAATTTTTGAGCTATAAACTGGCATAGAACACTAACGCAATTTAACTTCACATTGATAAATACATAAATAGGTACTACTTAAAAAATGATGTCTTAAGAAAAGAGACTGTTGACCATGTGGTCAAATCTAATCAAAAGTAATATCATGAGGTGAAAAAAATATATATGACAAATTTTTTGAAGTAAAATCTATTCTAATAAAGTCATTTTTCCATATCTACTTTTTATCGCTAGTTATAAGTATACTTGAGATACTAACAATAGATTCTTGTAATTAGTTGCACAAATTATATTATCATTATAATATTTAACATACTCAATTTTTAAAAATACCTTCAAAATGGCATGTACAAAGAAGATGTTTATTAGTCCTAATTATTAAAAGAACATTTAAACACGATACTTTTGACCATGTGACCAAAACTATGTCACATATAAGTGACACATGACAATTTAATTGAGATAAGTTATACTTTATTTGAATAAGTTTTCATAGTTTCTTCTTAAGGACTAACCATTCTATTTTTGAACTAGTTATATCCCATAGATATTTAAACTCATGAATTGTAACAAGGATTCACTACAAGATATAGACCTTATAGCGACGTTTAAAGCGACGAAAATACAAACAACAAAATTTGCCCCCGTCGTCGCAAAAAGCGTCGTTATTGACGACGCCATAGAATCGTCGCTATTTGCGTCGCTATTGGCGTCGCTATATGCCTCGCAAATGCGACGCACATAGCGACGCCAATAGCGACGCATATAGCGACGGTTGCAGACAATTTGCGACGCTGATAGCGACGACAATAGCGACGCCTGCAGTAAATTTGCGACGCAAATAGCGACGGTAACAGAGAAAAAAAAAAATTTGTGGCAGGGCAGCAAGCTGCCCTGCCACATATAGCACTGTGTGCTGTATGAGAGCCATACAAAATAGTTTCTGCACTGCTGCATACAAAGCGTTGGCAAACAAAAAGAATGTATACTGAAATCATAAAACTGATAGATGAAATAAATACATGATATCGCATAAAATGCGATTGGTACAATCATAAAACAATATCACTAATACATAGAAAATGTCTACATAGATCGGGCGACTAAAAACTAAAGGTATATGAGCGCTAAGGATCCAAGGGCGAGCTACAAATCGTCGTCCCCCGAAAGCTCTTCCCGCTGTAAAGGAGCATCAAACGGATTCTGCAGAAAAAGAAACAACATATCAATCCACCATACAATAAAGCATTCAAATATCTCATGGTAACTACGGACATGAAAGATGAGAGACTTACTGGGCCGCCGTGTCTGTACAATCGGTCGATCAATGATCTGAGACCGTGCCTCTCTGCATATCGAGTCTCAAGGCCTTGCGGATCGCGATTTGTAATGGAGTGCTGCAAAGAAAACAAAATGCTAACTATTAGAAACATGATTGTCAGTACAAATAATATCTCAAAAAAACAAATAAGCAAAACAAAAGAGAAACTTACAAAGTCCTCCAAATATGTCCTGTGGCCGCCACTCCCAAGATGATGTACCGATCCGGCCTCGATTCGTGCCCTCGCCGCCTCCCGCTGCTGACTCCAACTTCCTGGCGAATTTGTAGCCTCCTCCCTCAGTCGGCGCCAGTCATCTGCATCTAACCACTCGGGCTTTGGAGCCCCACTCTTGATTGCCTTGCGTGCGTCAGATCGTCTATGTGACATGTATGCACGCATGCAATCCATCATCCAGCCCGTAGAGAATCTATCCACTGCGACTGGCACCGGGAACTCCTCGTGCAAGGATGCTACTATGTACTCCTTGCTCCCCTCCGGTATGTTCCTCCAATGATCCAGGACGTTGTGCCGAAAAACTTGTTGGCACAACTCCCTCATGCGAGCCATCACCCTCCTCCCCTCATCATTCATGATGATAGCTCCTGACCTGCCATCCACTAGGTATCCATAATCCCTAGGAGTGTGCCTCGTATGGGCCCTCTCCCATCTCCGTCCACGCTCCTGGGCATATCCAGGAGACCCCTGAACATCCGGTGTACCGACGGGGGTACCCTCTCCCGGAGTGCCACTGAAAGGGGTGCCACCAGAGGGGGTGCCACCAAAAGGAGTGCCACCAGAGGGGGTGCCACCAAAAGGAGTGCCACCAAAAGGCGTGACATCTGCCGACGGCTGCGCAAAAGCCGGAGTAACTGGAGTGGACGTCCCCACAGGTGTGACAAATCCTGGAGGTGACCGAGCTCCAGCTGAACGACGAGACGGAGACACCGCGTCCGTGTCTCCACAGCAGCACCCCCCTGATCCTCCTGCAGTCGCAGTCCCTCCCTCTGGCCCAAGTCGCGAGCGTCGAGATCGTCTGCTCGAAGCTGAAGCATCTGATCGCACTGAAGCTGATCTAGCAGAGCGCCCTGACGAAGAACGAGACAGCTCCTGATCTGCTATCTCTCTGAATCTCGCGAGCTGATCTGGAGACATACGTGCCATCATCTCCTGAAACTCCTCATCGCTCATCCCTCGACTCATCCTGAAAATATCAATACCTGCACAGATAAAAAATAATGTTAGAATAATCAATTTATAATATACAAAGCACATTAATATAAATCATTTTTGAAAAATCCCTCTTAAAATGCATATCTTATCTACCTTTATGGAAGATCTAAACAACGAATTGAGTAATACAATTCTCCAAGAATGAAGTATTCTATGGTCCCATGTTAATCTCCTGACACAACTCTGCATACACTGGAAGGTCGATAGACATGTCACCACAAAAGAACGAGTCTGCCTCGTTCTCAAAAAATTCTACGACTTCTGTATTTCCATCATTGTTAGCCGATGCGGGCTCCAAGCTTGCGGTGGCCTCCACCCCTTGTAATTTCGATCCCTCTATTTGCATATATTCTTCATCTATGCCTGGAACATCGCTTTGATCGTATACTCTCGCACCTCGAGGAGTTGAAGGTATAACATACCACCATCGAGGTTGTCGGGGATTTGGATAGAAGATTACATGTTTACAAACACTTACAAACCGTCTTCAAACCATTGTGACATAAAGCATGTCGTATTACAATTAGCAAGCAAATGACTAGTTGTACCTGTTCACAATGTGCCGGCAACACAAAGGTGTCGCGCAAATCCATCCATTTTTTTTCGGAATCTATTTCGAGAAATCCAGATGGACCTCGTCGAACCGTTGCGCTAGCTCCTCCAAGTACCACTTTGAACCACTGCACATCGAATATTATCATGGAGAAGCTACGGTAATCCACCGTAATAATACTTTGCAAATTCCCAAAATACTCCATCTCATCCACAACCGTGTTCGGATCCGTTGCTCGTCGCCGGCTCTCTTGCTCAAACCTTGCCATGACACCACAGTCCATTGTGGAGCACATTTTGTCAATACGCTCCACCCGAAAATGCCGTCCGCGCGACCACGCTGCACTATATATTTTGTACTGCACATTGAAACACTCAAATTAGATGTAGCAAACAAATTCAGATACGACACATTCTAAACCCCTCATTACCTTTGGACTACATCCCCTCGAGAACTCCCACTCCTCCATTGAGACCTCTGCCCCTTCGCTGGATGCTGCGATCAAGGCTCCATGCAACCATCGTGTTGACATAAACCGCGGCATCTCCTCCATGCCTTCGGGATATCGAATCGGTCGGTGACGCGTACTGCGTCGGAATTCAGCTCGCGCTTCCTCTCGATCTTGCCTTGCAATCTGGTACTTGGCGAGCCACGTCTCCATGGAGGCATGGTGCAACATACAAAAGCGATTCACCTTCTCTTCCATTGAGGCATCCATTCTTTTTTCTACCCCATTTTCAACCACCACATCTCCAGTCAGCCTGTCATCGTCCTTGAGCGTCCATAGCATTTCATTGTCTGGTTCCACCGTTGGTAGCCATTGTGAGATATGCACTAACGCCTCTGACACCAACCAACCCTCCGCCATGCTACCTTCCGGACGAGCTCGTTGTCGCACAAAGCCTTTCAGGGTTTTCATGAAGCGATCCAGGAAGAACATCCATCGCGTATGGACAGGTCCGGCAATCTGCACTTCGTCCACAAGATGCACAAGAAGGTGAACTTGTATCGTGAGCATGCTAGTGGGCAGGTATTTCTCAAAGAGACAGACCGTCTCAACTGCTCCCCGCCTTGCGGATTCAATAGAGGACGTCTTAATCTCTTTCTGTGAGATCCATTGCACCAAAGTCGACAGCTTGTAAATGGCCCCGCGAATTTCTGGAGTTAGGCATCCCGCGATCGCGATCGGTAGGACAAACTGCCACAAATGAGAAAGCATTAAGAATAATGGTCACTTTTCAAATTTCAAAATGTCCACGCTAATTAAAATCCATTCTGTTCACAAACCTGACATATCTTATGCCAATCATGGGATTTTAGCCCAGACATTTGGTCATCTTTAGAAAATGCGGACCTGAGAGAACGCATCATACCCGTCGGAGTGCGGATAGACTTGATTACTTGCTTCACAATGCGCTCTTCTTTGGTAGACAAAACCCAGGGAGCGCGAGGAAGCTGCACTCCCCCTTCAGCACTCGACTGCGGCCAAAGCGCCTCCATCTTACCTACCTCCTTTAAATCCATTCGTGACCCAATAGTGTCTCTCTTTCCTGTGATGTGGTCCCATAGCAAGCTGCCCACATTTTTGAAAATATGCATGGGATCCAACAAGTGGTTGACCTGTAAGTGGGTCCAATATAGCAACTCGTAGAAAACTGAGAACCGTCGCATTCCATTTGGATGTGATTCCGGGTTTACCATTTTCAGCTCGTACCAGCTTGCAGCGTTCATACGTGCTGGAGGTCGTCCAAGAAAACCTTCCCTGAGTTCATGATCCTCCGGCAAGAAAGTGGCGTGTCCTTGATATACCATCTTCTTCATGGTTCGTGACCTTCGGGAGTCTAACTGTGGCCCACACAATGGACATGCATGATAACCTGAGGTAATGAGACCTGCAAGGCGATCCACGACCTAGTGAATACTTGATTGAATGAAATAAAATATAGATATTACCGGCGTGAACAAAGGTCTGCTCACCTGAGCACTCTCCCAATCCCGGAAAGTCATGCATCGTCCACATGAGAATGGCTCGAATGTTGGCTGACCGCCGACCATCGCACCTGCTCATATCTTGCACTGTGACCCCCTCCTCCCACAAAATCTTAAGCTCATCGACTAATGGACGAAGATACACGTCCATATTTTTTACTTTGTAGCGGCCCGGGACGAGCAAGCTAAGGATGAGATGTCCTTTCTTCGTAGAAAGCCATGGAGGAATGTTGTAATTGGCAAGCACTATAGGCCACACACTGTAAGAAGTCGAGCGCAGACCGAATGGGTTCACACCATCCATGGCGAGATCGAGCCGAAGATTCCTTGGCTCTCGCGCAAAGCCTGGGAAGGTAGAGTCAATGTGGCTCCATGCGCGCGAATCTGCTGATATTCGTTGCACTCCATCCGTAGACCTATTCTGCACATGCCACGTTGTCAAGCTTGCCATGGCAGACGTGCGAAACATGTGGTTTATGCGGGGGATGAGCGGAAAGTGTCTGAGGACTTTTTGAGGGATGGTCTACCCTTGCAAGTCCTGTCGATACCTGTGAGCACCACACTTTGGACATGTCTCCATAGTCTCGTATTCATCTCGAAACAATATGCAGTCGTTGATACATGCATGGATGTTATTGTAGTCCATGCCAAGCTTCCGTAAAACATGTCGTGCATCATCACGAGACTCAGGCATGGTGTTTGCAGGTGGCAATATATGATATTTCAATAACTTGAAAAAATCATAAAACACCTTGAAAAATCCATCCATATTTACAATAATACTGTTTTTAAAAAAAACAATGAAGTCTGTGTGCAAGGTACCTGAATAACTCAGTCACACTCGTATCGCTCCAACCGTATTTTGCTTGCACACTTAAGAGTGCAAGCAATGTCTTCAACCGAGATACTCGGCACCCATCATATAATGGTATGGATGCTTCCTCTCTAAGCGGGTCAGATGTCTCAACATCCATGGGAATCAATGCATCGATCATTGCCTCCATCTCAGGCTCCAAGATTGTAGGCAAGTCGGGAAGGTTGTCTGTCTCCTCTGGCATTGACGATATAGATGGGCCTTGCGAGTGGTCTATTGGCTCCTGCCATCCATCCATCGCACGTCCACGAACTCTTCTAATTGGCCGCAAAGGGTGCACTCCCCCTTGGGTCGAGACATCACCCCCCTGGATACAAAATTTGCCAACAAGACCCAATCTTATTGTGTATGGTTTTCAATTAGCTTGAGAGTACAATGCATAAAAAATGCTAACTTGAAATTACCGTTTGCTGAAAATCTGCAATCGCCTGATCAATGATCTCAGATTGAAACTCGCCAAATCGTCGTACGTGTTCTATAGACAATCGGCGTTTTCGTCTAATTGCCAACTTGCATTGAGAGCAAGGACATGGGACACGCTGATTAAGATACGACTCGCGGTCTTGAACAATAGGACCTTCTTCGTTTGCCATCTTATCTACATTACAGCAAACGAGGCTTAAATGGATAGCTTTATGGAGATGTACGTCAACTTGCAAGTTGACCATAAACCTTGCATTGTATATAGTAGTCGAGAGATTTTCCGATGTTATATCTCGGCCTTGTATCATGCTCAACGATTTGTTTGTCCCGGTAGATAATTTTTTGTTATATCTCGGCTTTGAGTATAAGTAATTCATTTTAAAATTAATGCGCGCCATCTATGAAATTTTACAACTATAGTAATAAAATTTATTTCAATCAATTCTACTCGTAGTCATAAGACCTGAGAGAAATTATCCTATACTCAATTTAAGGGATCTCCACTTCTATAACAATAATTTTGGGTTAATTTTGATGAAGTACGTGGCCGTATGCAAAGCACATTGCATACCATTATCGATACGTATATTATCTTAAATTTCATTCCCTTCCCTCTCCCTCTCCCTCTCTTCCTCTCTTTCTCTCACCCTCTCCCTCACCCTCTCGTTCTCTTTCTCTCCCTCTCTCATTTCCTCCCTCCTCCTCCCTCTCCCTCTCCCTCCCTCTTTCTCCCTCTTTCTCCCTCTCCCTCTCCCTCGCTCCCTCGCTCCCTCTCCCTCCCCCTCCCTCTTTCTCTCCCTCTCTCATTTCCTTCCCCTCCCCCTCCCTCTCCCTCTCCCTCTCCATCTCCCTCTCTTTCTCTTTTTCTCCCTCTCCCTCTCTATCTCTCTTTCTCTCTCATTTCCTAAACAAGCAAAAAATAAAGTGATTTAAACATCCTCCAAGCAAAAGGGAGAGGGAGAGATACAATGCACTCTCCCTCTCTTTCTCTTTCTATCCCTCTCTCATTTCCTTCCCCTTCCTCTCCCTCTCACTCTCTTTCTCTCTCATTTCCTCTCCTAAACAAGCAAAAAATAAAGTGATTCAAACATTAAACAAGCAAAAGGGAGAGGGAGGGAGAGAGAGAATGCACTCTCCCTCCTTCTCCCTCTCTTTCTCTTTCTCTCCCTCTCCTATTTCCTCCCCCTCCCTCTCCCTCTCCCTCTATTTCTCTTTCTCTTTCTTTCTCTTTCTTTCCCTTTCCCTCTCCCTCTCCCTCTCCCTCTCTTTCTCTCTTACTCTCTCGTTTCCTCTCCTAAACAAGCAAAGAAGAAAGTAATTTAAACATTAAACAAGCAAAAGGGAGAGAGAGAGAGAGAATGCACTCTCACTCTCTTTCTCTCCCTCTCCCTCTCTTTCTCTCCCTCTCTCTCCCTCTCCCTCTCCTTCTCTTTCTTTTCCTCTCCTAAACAAACAAAAGAGAACAATTTAAACCTTCAACAAGTAAAAGAAAGAGAGAGGGAGACTCACCAATGAGATATGGCGAGCGTGGGCGGCTTCTCTTTGCAACGAGGGCTCCTCCTCTCCTTCGCGAACAACGACGGTGGCGGTGGCGGTGGCGGCGGCGGCGGCGGCAGCAAGTCTCTTCCTCCTCTTCTCTCACAAAGCCTTGGCTCTCTCCCTCGCTCTCTCCCTCGCTCTCGCTCTCAAAAGGCGAAGAAAACAAAATGAAAACAGCGCTCTGGTTTCGGCCGCGCTTTTTTTCCCTGCGGCGTCGCTATTGGCGTCGCTATATGCGTCGCTATTTGCGTCGCAAATGCGACGCAAATAGCGACGCCAATTGCGACGCCGATAAACGCCGTCGCTAATCGGCGTCGCTATTGCCCCAGTCCCTTGTAGTGATTTTACCTTAATATTCCATATACACATCTCAAAAGATACATTGGAGAGAAATCTTTGTTGCAATATTTATAACTGAGGTAAGACTCCTTTGGGAGGTGCAATGAATCTTTTTTGGGGTGTGCAATATATTGTTGGCTTTCTTATCCTAAGGTACATGCATAGACATACACTAGTGATGTAGTAAAAGAGGCTATAAGAGATAAGAGATTTGACCATGTGGACAAATCTAACCAAAACTAACATGACAAGATCATAACACAACACATATAAGAGTTTAATTGAAATAATATCTAAAATAGACTTAAGTAAATTTTGCATAGATAGCTCAAACTTTTCATTATGATAAGTATTCTTACACACTAGATTACAATTAAATAGTTATCCTTACAAAGGATGATAAATTTTAATGAGCTCTTTAATACCGATTTGGTAAAATATTTACTTAAATAAAATTTTTAAACCAAACATGCTTGATACCTTTTATAAAAAATTAAAAAACCAAAGACATAGTTTCTTTAATTAATATCACCAAAGAAAGAAAATATTGCAAATGCTAATGGAAGTAACTTCTCAAGAAAAAAATCAAAATTACATCAACGTGTCTTCCTTGATGAAAGGAGAAGGAACGGAGTTTAAACACCTGAAGTAGCCCTTAATTTCTCTTTCATAATTAGACTTTTCTCCAATGTATGCCACAAATCTCTGCAAAAAAAAGATCAAAATAGTGAGCATAGAACAAAATAAAGAGCATCACACTAATCTTCACAAAAAAAGAAGGTAAGCTTATATATGATTACCTGCCATGGTACTCTTTGAGAGCTTGTCTTAGAAAGCCCTTGTTGGGGTTTTGGTGGAGAACCAAATGCTAGCCACTGATCTCTTAATTGTTGAAGTTGCTCAACATAAGGTGCATTCTTCATAACATTATGTGATTCCATATTTGTCATTCGTGAAAGCTCAATGCACATTTCCGCAGGACAATCAACTAATATTCTAGCATTTCTTGTGGTGTATAAATGCTCTAGCAACGTGTAGTATTACTCTGAATATATATGTTTGCTGCATGAATTGAGTGAAGCTATAAGTGTCCAACTTATTAGCATCCACCTTATCACGATGCATGGGTCTCTTCTCATTGTTGTCTTGTACAAAAGGCATAAGATATACTGCTGTTGCTGGGTTCATGGGAGTCTTTATGAAAGACGTGGTTAGCTTCTCTACATAATCCCAACATAGTGACCTATAAGCATACAAAGGAGGTGCCTCATAACACCTATCAACAAGAATAGGAAATTGTGTTGTTGGCCCAAATGGAAAGAATTTTTCAAACATGTGAAATCTTGATTCTTCCTTCTTTCCCTTCTTCTTAACTATTTCAAGAAAATCGAATGTTCTTTCTACTCCCTTGACCTCAAGAGAAATTATTGGCTTTGCAGGTGTAACTTCTAACATGGAAGGTAAAGTGGCATCATTCTTAGTAGTGTTAGCAGATATACTAACAACAAGAGCTTGTGACAAGGAACTTTGTTGAGGTGATTTTGACTTTGAGCTTGTGGGATTCCATGAATTATTTTCTTCTTGAGGAGAAGATGAAGATCTCAAGTCTATTTGTTTATCTTGGAGCTTCATTCTTTTGTTGGGGCGATCACATTTTCTTGATAGGGAAAGTAGCTCACTATTTTGAACAGCTTGGAATGCTAATATAATGTCTTCTGTGCCCTTTACCTCCTCAAATAAGGTCCATCCCATTGTTTTCAAAGAGTATTCTTCATCCTCTTTAATACTGGCAAAGTGAAATGACAAAGGATCAAGTTTGTATACTACATTTTTCCCCTTGATCTTAACAAGATTACATGGTATTCCCTCTTTCCCAGCACATTCATCTGTTATCTTCTCTATGACACCATCTTGTTGAAAAAATGCAATATCACTCTTCAAAGTGAATAAGAGAAAATTGTCAGCTCTTTTTCCTTGACTATCATAAACATCCACATACCATGGATACACAAAACCACCACTAACTCCATCAATGGTTTGGGTCTCCTTTTTGGATGTGCTATCTTTCTTTGCCATTGAATAGTTCTACAAAGAGAAAAAGTTGTTAGACAAAAGTGGATTTAAAAATATTCAAAATTCACAAAACCCAAATAAATGTATAAGATTTCCAAGTTGAAAATTGAAAACACAACAACACAAGATTTTACGAAATACAAGACAAATGTACTCTAAAGGGATTCTTCCATAAAATGAAATATTGAAATTTGAGATTAAGTGTGGTATGAGATCCAACCATAAATATGTGTGCTTATGTATCAAATCTCATGGATTATCCTAGCCCTAAGTTAGAATTAATTATGTTTCTCTTACAAGAATCATATAGTAAAAACTTTGCAATGGACTTTGGTGAGAAGATCAAATTCTATTAATAGTGAGACTTGACCATGGGCTTAACCAAATGGTCAAGTGATAATGAAATGTTGAGTGTGAGTGTGGTATGAGATATAGTGAAAAATCATTGTGGTTATGTAGAAAATGTCATGGATGATTTTGTCCCTAAGTTAATATTGGATTTCTTCTCCATGTAAGTTTCCTATGCAAGGATGATACTCTACGAACTTTGCTAAGATTTTTGGCCATGTGGTCAAATCCTATTTAATCAAAGAATGAGATTTAGTCCAATATGAGATCCACCTATATATCAATGTGGTTATGTAGTAATCTCACAATTCCATTTGGCCCAAAGTTAACATTTTAATTACTGCACATGTAAGTTTCCCTTGAAATGAGCTATATTGTAGAAACATTGTCATTGGTTTTAGCCATGTGGTCAAATCCTATTTAGTCATAAGACTTATCTATCAGATTAGAAACTTTGCCATGGTTTTTTACCATAGGGTTCTTAAAGGCTAGTTAAAGGGAGGATGCAGTTTATTGTCATATGAGATTCACATATAAACAAATATAGCTATGTAGAAAATCCCATAGATATCAATATAAGATAAAGTGAAAAACACTTGAAAGGTGGAGATTTGACCTCATGGCAAAACCTACAAGACAAGATGATTTCTATAAACTAGTTTTAACCATATGGCAAAATCTAGTTTCATAACCATATGAAGAAAGTGATTCATTTGTTGTAACATGCTGTGAAATTGGATTTGACTATATAGCCAAATATTGTTTTATAATGGAATGAAAAAGTAGTCTCATGGTTTATAAGATTTATGAGATTAGATTTGATCATATGGCTGAACAAAACAAGAATGGGGGATTCTTGGATGCTAGCATTGATAACAAAATGAAAGATTTGACCATATGGCCAATTTTTATTTTGTAGTGGAATGGAAAAAGTGGCTAATTTGTGGAAAAATGATATGATATTTATAGGAAGTAATGAAAAATTGAAATGAAAGAAATGGTTAATGGAAACAAAGTGGTTTTTTTGTTGCACAACAAGTTTTGACCACATGGCGAGACTTCCTATAAATATAGTAGGTAATCAAGGAGTTCCAAGTAGAACATGGTCTTCCTTTTTTGGAGATAATATAGAATATGTTTTTCTTAGAACATTTTTCCATACAACCAAATCTAGCATACCCAAAATTTGTGTGATTGAACCCACCATAGATTTAGTCTTAATTTTTTAGGATCAAATTCCAAAAAAGTGGTTCGTTTGTTGCAAGACAAGATTTTACCACATGGCCAAATTATAGAAAGTAAGAAATTCTAAGTAGAAACTAGCCTTTCCCTTTGGAAGTAAGCAAGGGTTGATAATATAAGAAAGCATTTGACCAAATGGCAAAATGTCATTCTTGTAGTAAAATGAACAAAGTGCTTGATTGGTTGCAAGATATTGTGATACTACAGGAGTCCTTATTTTGGCCAAGAGATAGCTTAAGGAGAAGATTTGGCCACATGGCAAAATCTCATAGTATATTGGAAAAAAGAACATAATTACTTCTTGTATTATAAGAAAAGATTTGACCTCATGGCCAAATCTCAGATTGTATTGAATAAAATAACAAAAAGTACTTATATTGCAAGAAATTTTTTGACCATATGGTCTAATCTATAAATTGATGAAAGATCATGATATGTGTTGTTAGAAAATCAAATTACATCCTATGGCAAAATCATATTGAGTATTTGTAAGTATTGTATAGCCATATGCTTATTGCAAAATTATAAACAGTGTAACCATAAAATCTGATGGTAACGCTTTTACTATGAAAATACAGTATAATGGAAAGTTCTATATAGTAAAGTATAATACAATGTATAAGAACTTGATAAAATGCTCTAATATTAGAAAATGCTTTTGGTGTTTGATCTTAATATTATTCAATACTAATCATACAAAAGAGTAGTAGTGTGATCTGTAGTAATTGTATGGATTGAAATGGTCATAATCAATGTAGTTTAACTCAAAATCAGAAATGAAGTAGGGAAAAGTTGAAAACCTGTTGTAATTAGTAGGTCAGTAATGTGTGCCAATGTAACAGAAATCACCCGTGAAGTAGGAGCAGGCACGGTGTGGACTAGCGATCATTCACTAGCTTGTTGAATTGCTGAAGCCTTGGAGCAAGATTTTTTATTTGAAGACGCACGTACTTTTGGTCATAGTACCCTGATTCAAACCAGAAATTGCATTGCACAATCTGTTTCAATTTGAGAAAATGAAACAGTGAAGAGTAGTCAAAGAAATATCCTGATTCAAACCAGAAATTGAATTGCACAATCTGTTTCAGTTTGAGAAAATAAAACAGTGGAGAGTAGTCAAAGAAACACCCTGATTCAAACCAGAAATTGCACTACACAATCTGTTTCAGTTTGAGAAGATGAAACAGTGGAGAGTAGTCCAAGAAGAGGAGGGGGATAGAACCGCCAAAGATTAGGGTTGCAACACCTGTAGCAAGAGAGGGGCGACAGGAGCAGAGATAAAAACGCAGAGGATCAGAGATGCCAAACCTGCAACTGTAAAAACGCAACAGAGAAAACGCCCAGGTTAGAGAGTTACGTGCAAGAGAGAGGGAGGGGAAGAGAAACTCATTTTGAAAAACGTCATGATTAGTTGTGAAGACCGACTCATGAAACGAATCATTTAATGTATCACGCTATTCGAATAACCATAACTTGTTACGGAATACGAGTAGATTTAGATCTTGTTTTTGTGTCTATTTTTTAAATTTATTAAAGATTTCAAGTCACGATTTTTTCAAAAATCACGTAATGGCTATACCGTAGGCCGCCGGGGTCTACCGGCAGCCCCCGGATCCCGCCGTTGGGGGCGTTGCCCCCAAACCCCCACCGGGGGCGCTGCCCCCGAACCCCCGCTGGGGGCGTTGCCCTCAGACCCCCACAGGGGGGCGCTGCCCCCCGGACCCCCCATTGGGGGCGTTGCCCCCAAACCCCCACAAGGGGGCTCTGCCCCCTGGACCCCCCGTTCGGGACATTGCCCCCAAACCCCCACACCACGGGCACTACCCTCGGACCCCCGCTAGGGGCGTTTCCCCCAAACCTCCATCAGGGACATTGCTCCCAAACCCCCACACCAGGCGCACTACCCTCGGACCCCCGCTAGGGGCGTTGCCCCCCAAACCCCCATCAGGGACATTCCCCCCAAACCCCCATACCAGGGGCACTACCCTCGGACCCCCGCTAGGGGCGTTGCCCCCAAACCCCCATCAAGGACACTACCCCCAACCCCCTACTAGGGGTGTTGCCCGCATACCCCTACCAAGGGCCCTACCGCTTAAATCCCCCATTGGGAGCTTTGCCCCCAAATCCCTACAACGAGTGCTATCTTGAAACCCCAACTAGGGGCATTGCTCCCAAACCTCCACTGAGGAAGACATTGCCATCAAACTCTTACTAGGGGCATTTCTCCTAGACTAGCTCTTTCCCCCTCGCCCCTCCTTAAGAACCCACCATTGTGATATTGCCCCTATTTCCACAGCTAGAGATTTTTCCTACATACTCTCTATCCTACCCTACTAGAGATTCTACTCTCGAACTATCACTAAGGTGGGTTCAAAATCCTCAATGATATTACACATTACATATTAGATAAATTTAATATACATAATCTTACAAAATATGATTTAATATATTTAAATTATATTTATTAATTATTAATAAATTAATTTAATATGTATATTTTTAAATTATATTTTGATCATATATTCCATAATATGCACATAGTATGATATACTAATATAACATGGTTTAGACTAATAGTATAACTTAAAAATAAAATGTAATATGATACATTTTACTATTATCAACAAGTAGGTAGTATAAGATTTATAAATATTTAACCATGATAAAAATTATCTTTCCTTCTCAAATAGCTTCTAATTGATGCTAAAATTTTCTCAATATTTATAACTTTGTGTCATAGTGAATGAAATCTCCTATTCTTTAGAGGTCATTGTGGTTTCAACATTTAAGCACAAGGTCAAAGTTTCTCAAAAATATCTTTTTCCTTGTTGTCATGTGGAATACATGAAATAAAGGTTTTGATCATTTGATCAAATATTTTTCAATGGAGATCACAGAAATTATTTATTCTTGTTGACATACAATAAAGGCTTTGAACATTTGGCTAAATCTTGTTCTATGGACATCACAAAAAATTATTATTCTTGCTATCATCTAGGTTAAATACATGTTTTGACCATATGGCTAAATCTTTTCTTGTGGATATCACAAAGAATTTTAATCCTAAGTCTTGTCTAAAATAGTTGCAATAGAGGTTTTGACCATCTGGCTAAATCCTTTTCCATAAAGATCACAATGAACTTTTATCCTTGTTATATGTATTTGGCTTGAGTTTTGACCATTTGGCTAAATATTTTTCTATGGAGACCACAATGAGCTTTTATCCTTTTTGTCATATGAAATACATATAACAAAGGTTTCAATCATTTGACTATGTTTTCCCCTATGGGGATCACAAATAATTTTTATATTTGCTATGGTATGGAATACATACAGTAGATTTTTGACCACGTGGCTAAATCTTTTCCTATACACATTATAAATAATTTTAATCATTGTTCTCGTGTTGAATAGATATAGTACAAGTTTTGAACATCTGCTATATCTTTTCCCAATGAGAACACACAATGAAGTTTTTTCTTACTCAAAGAGTAGCTACTAAAATAAAGTAAAATCAAGGCAACTAAAAATAATAGAAGAAACTTTTCTTATTTACTTTAGGGCGGCACAGTTCATGAGAAAGTTTGTTTTTGGCCATATGGTCAAATCTATCCCCTTCTTTCTGTACGATGTTTCCATTAATACTTTCTATTATGGAAGTTGGACTCATTCTATCTAATGTTTAAGTACTTTTTTTGTTTCAATGAAATTTGATACTTCATTGTATTTAGCAATTTCATCACTATTTTCTTCTTTCTGAGAGGTGACAACATACAAATGATAAAATCTCCATTTTCTCACTTGTACAGGTATCATGAATAACGAATTTTATTTTGGAGAAACTGTGAATTTGCTAGTTGATCATGAGATTGTTGCACTTGGTAGAGTGCATGCAATACATCCAAATGAGACATGCCATGGAGAAACACTTGAAGATGGATATATTTCAGTGGCTATTGATAAATGTTTAAATGTAGCAGCGTATTTGCCATTCCCAACAATTAATGAAACGAAGGTTCATGAAGCTGTAGGTGGTTTTGCAAAATGGGGAAAGAAAGATGTGGTGGTTGTTTCAAACTCAATAACAATTCATGACAGAGGAGATGATTACGAATCAGACCATGTCCTACCTTCTGAGGATATTGATGTGCTTAGCATTCGTGAAAGTTGGAGAGAACGTAGAGTGATGCTATGGACAGAAGGCAACACTGTGTGTGTTGGGATAGGGGTTATATTATTGGCTTTTCCATATGATGTGATAAACTTTGAATTGCTAGGAGAAGAGGATGTTGGTGTGGTGGTAGATAAAGCCCTTGATCAAACCACAGGAACATACATAGATGACAACCTCCACTGTGTCACTTTGGAAAGATGGCCTATTAAACAAGTCACCTTTGATGATGGAACATCACTGCTACAACAACAATCATACATGCAATTTGTCTCTACAAATGCTTGTGCCAAAAACATGGAAGATACCAATGAAGATTATGTTTTTGCAAAAAAATCAATATTTGTTCAGAAGAGATCATATTGTATGGTCAATAGAAAGCCTCGAATTATTGCCCCTAAAGGTGCAAACTTGAGGACTTCTATGGACTCCATTTCACAGGTTTCCATGATTGATTGTTGCCAAGAAAAGTGTTGTCAGTTTGCTGATAGAGAAGCAATGCAACAATTACGTAAATACTTTTGGGGATTGCAATTTGAAGACCGCACAAACTATGTTTATGACAAGTTTGAATCATCATGCAGGATTGATTACTTGGGAACAAGGATGTACAGCTTTATCTTCAATGGACAAGTGGTATGTGGAAGGGCATGGTATGAGATTCATGGAATCCCAAAGACATCTTTTTACAGGTACAAAACACAATTTGAGCATGGCATGAGGAGGACAATGCATGGAAACAAGGGGGTAATAAGAGCAGCTTGGGATCACACAGAGATGGGAAGAGCCATCCTTAGAGACTTTGTTAAGAAGAATGCAGAGCAAATGCCACACAAGAGTAGAACAATGCAAGATGGATCAAGGGAGACACAATTGGTCATCCCAGATGTTTATAAGCAGGTAGATATATGGGCAGAAGTAAATACAACATTGAGTGGTATTGGATGTAAGCAAATGTCCTTGTCCACCTTCAATCGTATTTGGAACACGGAGTTCAAGCATGTAACCTTAGCAAAGACAAGTGAGTTCTCCAAATGTAGTATTTGCTCAGAGATCAAAGAGCAACTTGCAGCAACAAAGTGTCTTCAAGAGCGAAATGTGCTTCTAAAGAAGCGTCAATGTCACATGCTACAACAACAAAGTTGTCGGAACATATACTACAGTTGGCGCTTGGCCTCAGCATTAGATCCAGATAAAAACTTGTGCATCATACATGATAAAATGGACCAGCAAAAGACAGCTATCCCTAGGTTAAGGCTTCGATCAAAAGAGACTGAAAGATCTACTCAACTACCAGTTTCTTTAACAGGCATGATTACACATGGACATGGAGAAGGTAGATATGGACATTTCTCACTTGATCTATGGCCTCATGATCCTAACTTCACGATTGCCTCATTCTCATTGTGCTTTAGGAACTTAGAGCGACTACATAGGCATGAAAATGGTGATCTACAAGTAGATGGAATGCCAAGATCAACCTCTGTGCTACTAAATGTCCTCAACTCAAAAAAAGCACTAGACCACCATCAAGGTGTTGCACAAAATAAATCATGCATGGAAGATAATACACCACAGGATGACCATCATCATTTCAAACGATTGCCAGAGAACTTACTTCTACAACTTGATAATTGTGGGTCAGAAAACAAAAATCGCTATCTCTTTGCATATCTATCATTGCTTGTTGCACGAGGAACATTCAAGATGATCCAGCTTGGGTTTCTCATGGTGGGTCATACACATGAAGACATCAATGCAATGTTCAGCAAATTTTCAGAGAAGCTAAGGACGAGCATGACCTTCACTTTTCCTCATCTTATGCAACATTTTCAATCATGCCAGATGACTAGTCCTACACCTTTCTTATTGACACATGTGCCTGACTTTAAGAGATACATTGAGGGATACTTGTGTGATTCGAAAGATACACTTGTTGGTCACTCAAAACCTCTTCAATTTCGGTTTTATATGCAAGGAGATACACCTGTCATGCAATACAAGATGCATCCAAAGTCCCCAGACTGGTTACCAAGAGAAGGTGGCATTGAATTATGGAAGAGAGACCTTGCAGGAAAGCCTACTCTTCCAAAGGGTGTTCCAATGTTGCTACCCATGTTTGAGTATGTTAAGGATCATCAAGAAGTAGTAAGTGGAGTTAAAGATTATCTGAAGTATTGGGAAAGATGGTCAAATGTACAAGGACCTGAAGCAGAGTTCACAAAGTTTATAACACCAGTGATTGATTATTGGAAACATATGATCTACGCTCTTCAAACTCCAAATGTCCAAGAAGATTTATTTTTCATAGATTTTTGGCCAAGAACACAAAGTGATGTAACCAATATAGATGTAGATAATGCAGATGACTTCATTGGATTGAAAGAGTTGAATGATCACTATTGTGGTCCTTTGAGCAAACGACCCAAACATGCATTTGAACCAATGCTTGATGTTAAGAAAGATGACTTTGTGCTTGTTAGACCTTCAGATCCAATATATCCAATATGGCTTGGTGTTGTACAAACTGAGGTCGATACAAATAGACATTCCAAAAACTTCAACAAGGTACGTATACAATATTGGGCACCAGTTTGTAGTCGTCAAAATGCTACAGATGAAGAATTGTATTTTAATTGTTGGGATAAATATTGGATGTGCAACAAAAAAGATCCTGAACGATGGGAAACAATAGATAGCATTGTCTTCTCTTGGATGAAGAAAGGTACAAAATCTCCCAAAAAAATCAAAATTCCCCCAAAGGTTGTATTGAAGGCTAAAGAAAGTCTACATGAATCCATCGACTGAAGATTTTCCTTGAATATTTCAAGGATATTAAAACTAAGGTGTTTATTAACACCACCTTTTTGAGTTTTTTTCAATCTCTTGGAAACAACCATAAGCAGTAATATGTTTAATTGCACCAAGTTCCAAATTAATGAAATTCCCAAAATTCATGAAATCCATTTTGATTTGGTTTTCCCATATTGATGGGAAATTCCCAAAATCCCGAATATGGAGTTAACCAAAGGAAGCATCAAGCTGATACAAAATAGATACATACTAAACACAGCACCATGCTCACCCTACCCCTTGACAAAACCAAGGCATGACATCCACAAGGAGTAGGCCGAAAATTAATCTGATAGAAGATCCAAAGCTAGTCACTAACCGACTGCTCCAACACGGCCAAACTAAAAAGAACTATCAAAGAGGTTGCCCTAAGTGGTGATCTGAACTACCTACCTAACAAAGGACAACACAACCAGGAGCTCCTACTAGGCGAGGACTCCTATAGCCTGATCAAGAAGTATTTTCTTTCAGCACATTTCTTCTTTGAGGGTTTTTATGTTTCCATACTCTGGTATATAAAAAGGAGGGAGCTGAGCGTAGTGACCCAAGGAGAACAGGGCATCGGCCTCAGGTCCTGTCTCGGTACCCAAGAACCTACCAAGCCCTCGCAAGGTGACACTTAATCCTTTTTTTACACTCACTTTTATTTTCGCTCCAACCTTCCTTAATTTCTTCTTTTCCAGCAAGATGCCACCCCTAGGAAGACAAGGCATCGGCCCCGGGTCTAGACTCGTCCCCAGGAACCTACCAGGCCGTCGCAAGGCGATGATCAACTGCTTATAAATTTTCCTTTCTTTTCTATTTTTATTTTTATAGGGGTTAGAACCCCTTTTTACACACCTCTGTATATATATTGATTTTCTTTTAAGATATTCAGGGTTTCTTTTCCTTTATCATCATTATTTTTCCTCTGGCAGGCTTCTCTAACTGCCTCACAACTGAGCAAGAACTCCTTGAATGGTCGTCGAGCAGGTTAGCAGAACAGGGTCACTAGGACTCCCTTCTGAAACAGGTCTTTCGATGCTTAACAATGTCTTTACAGGAGGCAATGACTACTCAAACCCCCTTCAGACATACTTAACCTAAACCTGGGACTCCATGCCTTGGACTCCGATCCCCCACAAGAAAAGAAAATCCCCTACAAGCACACAAACACATATAGCATGAAACACAGAACTCATAAAGGAGAGATATCACCTGGATAGGGCCACGAGAAGCTTCCGCACAACAAAAGGCTCCTTCCAAGCTCTTCTTCAAACCTGTCTAGCACAAAACTAAAACAAGAAACCATTAACCGCACTTGCACTAAACAGACAACTGGCCCTCTTGGCCTAATGAAATAAAGCACTTCACCACAAAACTTAATCGGCCCTCTTGACCTAACGAAATAAAACAAAATAGCACCTACACATCCCTCCCTAGAATAGTACAAATATACAATAATAAGCTCCTTCCCAAGGAGGAAACCACAGGCTCACAGCCCTAAACTAAATGCATAAGGTTATGACCCATCCCTCCTGCATATATAGCAAGAGACGTACGCATAACATGTTGTCTAATCAGCCTATGGGTCCAGGATAATAACCGTAGATTGGTCTCGGCTACTCTTTGCATCACCCATATCAACCATCATTTGCCATATATTGCATGCTCTGATAACATTCCCCACAAGCGACTGGGTCCTGTTTCATCATTGATAACAATATCCAAACTAGGACCATAATTGAAGAAAAGGTCTTCTTCATAAGCAAGATTTGCCAGTGAATCCGCAAACTGATTCCAGTAACGTGGAATCAGCTGAAAAGACACTCTCTCAAACTCTTCAAGTAGGGTCATCGCAGTCCAATGATACATACAAAGAATGGGATTCGGCACTGTGTACGTCCCATCTAGCCGATTCAAGATCAACTGGGAATCCCCTTTTACTAACAACCAACGAATACCACCTTGTTTGGCAATATGCAGTCCCATAATCAAGGCTTTATACTCCACCATATTGTTAGTGAATCCTACCCCGAGATAAGCAGCTAACTTCATCGTAACTCTACGTCGAGGATCGCGGATTACTACTCCAACACTCCCTTTTTTATTAGGGCCCATGGACGCTCCTTCAAAATATAATGTGTACGTCCACAATGGGTTTACACAGCCTGCCATCACGAACTCCTCTATTCGTAATTATGATAGTCAAAATTTAGCATGTTGAGAGGATGAACTGACGGCTCCATCCCACCTTCTTCATTGAACTCAACAGGGATACTTGTCAACAGTCGTAAATAGTGATGGCAGAAGACTTTGATCTCCCACACAAAGGTTCCGTATTCTTGCTCAATCACTTTGTGTCCTTTGCTCCACCAAATAAGTTTCCCCTAATGGTATCTCTGCTCTAGATATGGGTGCTCTAAATAAGGAATTAACCGCCCCATCAACCAGCTTTAAGCTCTTTTGCAGGTCTCAAATCATCCCCAGTATGGACCTGCAATGCATTGTCCGTATTAGCATGCTTAGAAATAATAAGGTTTAATCTTATTAAGATTAACCTTATTTTTAAACTCTACTCCCTGCAGATCAGCTAATAGAGCAGTAGACCTATTTTTCCCCAACCTAACAATCTTGTAGGGCCCATCCCATTTAGGTTCCAGCTTCCCTGGAAACAGCTCCCTACATGCATCGTAATATAGGACTAATTGTCCTTTTTTAAAGGTATATTTCTTCGCTCTAAGGTCATGCAACTGCTTCATCCGACGTTTAGCTACCTCTTGGTGTAATAAGCTCTGCAACTTCAGCTCATCCAAGTGCGCTATGGTCGTGAAACGTTCAAAAAGGGAATCCTCATCTCCCAAAGAGTGGTTAATTGCAAACCGTATGGTTGGCAACTCGATTTCGAGGGGTAACACACACTCTTCCCCATAAACCAATTTAAATGGAGTATGGCCGGTAGCTCGCTTGAACGTGGTATTATACGCCCATACTGCCACATACAACTTCCTGTCCCAGCCTCATTTCTTCTCAGAGACTATTTTAGACAAGATACCCACAAGCTGCTTATTAGTACTTTCAACCTGCCCATTTGCTTGCGGATTATAAGGAGTCGTTTTATTGTGCTTAATTTGCCAAGCTTCAGTCAAGCTTTTGATCACTTTATTCAAAAAATGGGTTCCACGGTCCGACACTAATTCTTTTGGTGGACCGAAACGGCAGATAATCTGCTCTAAAAGAAAACTTGCAGTCTCTTTTGCATTGTCCTGCCTTGTCGCCCGCGCTTCTGACCATTTTGTAAAATAATCAGTGGCTACTATAATGTATCTCTTTTGAGTAGTAGACGACGGGGTGATAGGACCCACAAAGTCAATGCCCCACTTCTCAAATGGAAGGATAGCCATAATAGGCGTGAGTGGGCGTTTCCTATTCTCTCTACTGTCATGTCGTTGACAGGTATCACATTTCTTCACATACTCAAAGGAATCTTCGAAGATGGACGGCCACCAATATCCAACTCGTAAGGCTTTCTGCGCCGTCAACCGTCCTGCAAAGTGCCCTCCACATGCAGAGTCATGGCACTCTTCCAAGATGAAAGGAACCTTGTCAGGCATCACACATCGGCGGTAGATATCATCAACACCCTGCCGATATAGTGTTCCTGCAATCAAGGAAAACTTCAAAGCCTGTTGTTTGATTTTCCTCTTTTCAGCTTTTGATAGACTAGCTCTCGTCTCTCCTGTTGATAGATAATGCGTAATAGCAGCATACCAAGATGGGATAGAAGCTGTATCAATTTTAAACATTTCTGCAATGTCGCTTCCTTCAGCCAAAGTCTCTTTCGGCTCCTCGAAATCCACAAGGCATTCTAAAATACCCTGCAGCCTCGGTGGCTTACTCTTAATCTCATAATCGAACTCCTGCAAAGTGATTAACCAGTTTGCCAAACGATCAGGCGGCTGTAGCTTATTCATAAGCAATCTAAGCCCTTCCGCCTTTGTATAAAACACTACCTTTTCATAGAGGATCTAGTGCCTAAATTTCTTAGTCCCAAAGACCATCGCAAGACACAACTTATCCATATAGGTATAATTGATCTCTGAAATGCCCAATTTTGGGCTAGCAAAAGCTATCGGATGATACCACTTTTCCTCCCAAATTTGGGCTAAACAGCAGCTGATACTATGCATGGTGGCTGCTGAAAATATATAGAACACCTCACCTCTTTTAGGTGCTTTTAAAACAGGTGCTTTTACTAGCTCCTGTTTCACATCCTCAAAAGCTACCTTACAAGGGTCACTCCATTCAAATGAACAACTAAAGGATAATAAATTCGTTAATGGCAACGTTCTTTCTGCCAAGGCATTTATAAATCTCTGATAGTACCCTATCGACGACAGACAGCTATGAACCTCTTTTGGAGTACGTGGTGGACTCATAGCAACTATAACCTTAATATTTTCAGGGTCAGTTGCTATTCCCACTGAACTGACCACATGGCCCAGCAATAGCCCATAAGGCACTCCAAAGACACACTTCCTTGGATTAAGAGCGATACAAAATTGTCTGCAACGCTCAAATCATTTTCTTAAGATAACCAACATCCTGTCCCTTACAGTGGCTGCCCCCAGGTCATCGATAAACACTTTCAACTCATCTCGGGAGATGTCACCAAAGGTCTTGTCTGCTATTTGTTGCCATGATCCAGGTGCATTGCACAAACCAAAGGCCATCACATGGTACACAAAAGTACCAAAGACAGTAATAAAAGTTGTTTTCAACTTGTCCTCTTCTGTAATTGCCATCTGGTTATATCCTGCAAAGCAATCCATGAATGAATATATTTCCCTACCCACTAATTGATCCAAAATCTAGTCAATGAGCGGCAACGGGTAGTAATCCTTAACTGTCTGCTTATTCAGCTCTCTAATCTCTACGCATAATCGGATCTGGTTGCTTTTCTTCTTCCTGATAACAACCGATGAACACCACTCTGTGTGCTGAACATGGAAGATCAAACCAGCTTTCCGTAACTTCTGTAACTCTTCAAACAGCCCGTCCCTCAGTTCAAAAGGCATACGCCTTACCTTTTGACGCACAGGATGATTGCCTTCCTTTACAGGAATAGTATGAACAGCCAGGCTGGGAGGAATGCCTCTCAGCTCATCATAACTCCAAGCAAAGATATCGTGGAATTCTTGGATCAAGGACACATAGTCCTCCCTTTCTGCTGAACTGAGCATGGAACCTAATTTAATTGGCCGCGAATCATTCGGCGTGCCAAGGTCCAACTCAATCACATTCGCATCTCTTATCCTATCTTGCAGCTCTATCGACTCATTTAGAGTTATCCGATAGATATCCTCTGTAGTGGACCCCTCTTTAGATTCATCACTGGATGATGTCTCACTACCAGATGGATCGTCTGCTATTTCTAATTCAGTAGAAGATAAAGGAGCTCTCTCACTTTGAGGAGACTCAGGATAAGCATCGACTATTACTCGATTGGCACCTCTACCTAGAACCACACGACCGGCGGGTATATCGACTTGACAGTCTGCTCGTAAGATCCAAGGCCTACCTAGCAAAACTCGATAGCTAGGATGTCCTGCAAATCTTATCACCCTAAAGTCCAAGAAGCATTCTACACTTGCAACCGTAACGTGGACTTTAGTAACGCAACCTTCTGGTTGTCTTAGACTATCATCAGCCATTCTAAGGAGGGTGGAGCTGTCCTTTTGGATGCCTAGACCCAACCTCTCCATCAACTCTGAACTCATGATATTGATGGAGGATCCAGTGTCTACAATGGCATGTTCCACTAATATTCCATCCACATAAGCTGGAACCCTAGGGCAGTTCTTTTCAACATGGTCAAACCAATCTTCCCCTACTCATGCTATGCCCAAGGGTTCTACAATATACCCAATACACAGGATCTTCTTGAATTCCTTGCCTACTCTTGGAGATAATTTGATCAATTGCAAGAGGTTCACATCAAGTTTAACTTTGCAAAGGGAACTTGCTAAATCAAAATCATGATAGGTAGCCAAAGCTCTCTTTTCTTGCCAAACCATCCTCTCTTTTGGTCTTTGGACCGGTTTTGGTGCTTCTTTCTTGGCTCTTGCCTTCTTTCTTGGCACTTCTTTATCCTTCTTAGGGTCAACTTTCTTGTCAACCAGCCTTAGCAGTCCCCTTTCCATGCTAGGATTTTGGACTTGCGTCCCCTTATCCCCTTGTTTAGGGTTTTCCTCAACCGGTTTTACATTATCTTTGTCAACCTCTTTAGCCTTTTGGCCTCTTGTCACGGCTCTTAAGTTAGAGGTTTCAGCATCATTGACTTGTACAGCCTCAATAAGGCTGACTCCATTGCCTTGTGGCAACTCTTCTATAGTTGTTTTTCCCCTCTGCAATATTTGCCTTGGTGCGTCATTCTGCTGCAAGTTATTTCCTTGCGCTCTATGATTCACTGGGCCTGGCTGTTTACTCCCTTGTTGGGGAGAACTAATCTTACTCCAACAGGTAGCAGCTAAATGGCCCGACTTCCCACAAATGTCACATTTCACATTTGGACAGTTTTCGGGGAAGTGCTATCCACCACACCACTTACAACAGAATCTAGAGGGTCCACCCTCTTCAGGGCGTCGACTCCCTATCAGATTTTATTGCTTCTTCAAGAAATTAACGTCAATGGCTATTTGTCGATATTGTTTGGAAATCATATCGGTATAATGCTTCATCATATCCTTGACTTCGCCAAGGACATTAGATGCACTCGACTCGTAGCCTCAATCGTCAACCCGTCGTTCCATTGACGTAACAATCTGATTTGGCATTGGCTGTTGACCCACAGGAACAACATTAGAATTCGAAACTTGGCCTCCAACATTTGGTGGAGCCAACTGACTTGCCATAGGCATAGTCACACTGGGAGGAGCTGGCAGTAAAGGTACATTTTGAACCACGCTCCCCCTCCCATTAGGGTTAGTCATAGGCATCCCTTGACTTCCATTCGTCAATGATGGATTGCTGCCAGTTACTAAACCCCCATTAACATTCATTCAAGAGGAGTAAGCCATTTGTAATCGTGCTTCTACTCCCTCTGCCCGCATAATAGCGGTGTCTATATCTGCCAAGGCCACACTGCTCAATTATACTTGGATATTAAAATCCAACCCATGCAAAAAGTATTGCAATTGGGCAGTGGCGGAATGGGAATGTAAGTTTGCAACTTACGAAATACTTCCTTCAGCTACTTGGCATAAGCTTTCACATTCTCATGAGGATCTTGGCGTGTTACATTCAAGACCCGCAACCAACATTGGCCACCTCTTTCAGGGGCATATTCCGCTCGAAAAGCTGCATAGAATTGATCAATGGTGGTTATGGTTCCAGACTCTATACTGTGATACCATACCACAGCCCTTCCTTTTAACGTCATATTGAAGAACATCATGAGATGTCCCTCGTCTTGGATGCAATAATTGAACATCAATCTTTGAAATTCACAAATGTGAAATTCTGCATCCTCTTCCGCTAACCCATTAAAAATGGGCAAGGGAACTCCTAAGGCTAGTAAATCCGGCGTCCCTGCAGGAATTGCAATGGGTTGTGCCATGGTGACAATCGGATTAACAATAGGAGCTTGAAAGGGTGAATTCACCCCCCCCACTTGAAGTGGGTAGACTTGGTGGAGGAGACGAAGAACTTACGCTTCCTCCTGCACCTAACGGAATACGTGGAGCATTTGGCTGACTAAGACCATTGCTTCTTATACGTACTGAGCTACTCCTTTGAGGAGAATAACGACTTACTATCTCTAACCGCCGCCTAGCCCTCTCAGCACGTTCTGCTTTTTGGATTTTGGCTTGACGGTCCTTGTCAGAGGACATAAACCAACTTTCTTTTGGTCCCTAGAAACCCTAGATCCGAAAACCACCACTTACAAGCAGCTCCCGGCAGATGCACCATTGATGGGACCTGAAATGGGCCAGCAGTGGCTGTAGCACTAGCCGGACCTCATGCTCATGACACACAAACACCCTCACGGCCTCGCGGACCAGGAGCATCAATCTAATGCTAAAGGACAAACGGCCCTAAAGCTTAATTCATGCGTTTATAGTTTATAGTCCAACGTTCCCTTAAAATCCTCTGAGGGAAAATCCAAAGTACATAGGCATAATGCCTCGTCACACACACATAGGAGGCACTCCACCGACTAGTAGTCGGAGCCCCACTATAGCTCTCCTACATCGCAGGGATTGGCCCTTTGATGCGCTGCTAAACATATAACACAAACGAGCACAAAATCCTCTCAAGGTACCAATATTTTACGTTCCAGGATGTACCATTTCTCACTACACTTTCCCCTTAGGACCCAACGGCTAACCTACAGCTTAAGACATCCTCTCACGCTCATCGTTGGTCACAACCTAAGGAAGACAGGTGCCATGCATCTAGGAGGTTTTTCTAATACCTTTTAATTATTATGCTTAATGCAAATCGTGTATGGCTATGTGCTCAGACAAAAGAAAAATCAGCATCGTGCATAGTGCATAAAACATTCTTTCCATGAATTTCACTAGCGCGTACTGCGTTGAAAGGAGGCACCGAGCCATATGCTCATGCTACCATCCTCTTTATTTAAACCGTTTCCTATATGCCAAGTGCAATGCATAAATCAAATCTTTTCTTTATCTTTCAGTGTTTCAGCCCCTCCTCATCTAACTCTTAGCATTTTTCATCGTTAATTGGTTAGATAGGGTTTCTATGCATTTTTCCCTTTTAAAAGAACGATAAATATGCACAAAACATAGAAACAGGGACAAATCAAGGCCAACCTCGTACTTTTCCATCGTTATACATTGCAAAAACATGGATATAATTTTCCCTAATTTTTCTCAGTCCATTTACCATTTTTTCCTAATTTTAAAACCCATTTTTTCCATTTTTGGGTATTTTTTCCTATTTTCCTTTAATAAATAATGACTGAAAATGAAAGTGGGTTGTGGGATGTGGCCCTTAGGTTCATTGATAGCAAAAACTCAGATTTAGTTGGTGTGACATATCATATTTCTCATTTATATAGCAAAAAACCCAATTATACCCTTAAAACGCGTGTTTTTCATGTATTTTGACACTAATTCCAGCCATGTAGCCTTATATTTTCTGATTTTCAAGTTGCAAACAGTTGAAAATCATGGAAAAAAATGTCATAATGAACTTTCATCCCATATGAACAAGATTTCATACAGCAAATAGCATAAAAAGATCATTTTTCTTCATAAAAATAGCATTATCGCTTATTTTCAGGTCTCGGTTTCTTAGTCTTGATTACGGGACTGATTTCCAGCATGCATTTAATGCTCAACATCTTCAAGAATAGCACTCTTCATGTCTTCATCCATCCGGAAGCAATCCGGTCTCATCCGGACAAGCTTTTCTCCATCATTCTTCATTGTCTTCTTCCACACAAGAACAGCCCCTTAAGGGAGAGAGGGAGGAGAGAGAAAGACTAGAATTAGAGATCTTCATCCAGGCCACCATTTGAGGAGCGAAGGCCGGCGATAGAGTCAGCATACAGGGGGTGTTGAGATGACAAGCTCAACACATGCGGACATTGATGATGGACCGCCTTGTTAGATGGGTCCACACATCTACACTTAGCACGTCGGTGGTCATTATGACTCTCACATGGCCACTGACTCATTACCTATCATATTCAGGTTGTTACACCTATTTACAGCTGGCATAGTTATAGCGCCAGTCGACTAGTGTAGTCGGTTATGCATTGTTTGACTTAGTAGGCCACTTTCCTTTTATGTTGTATCTTATCTATACTTTGTGTACATTGTAAAGTGTGTGGAAGAAGAAGAAGAAATCAGCAAGAAAACGTTTTGGCCTCCATCTCTCTTCTTGTCTCTTGAGTGAGCTTCTCCTTGTGCATTCTGTATGTGTTCGGCGCAGCATCTTGAGCAACTCCCCCCACCACGCGATTCTTGACAGGGGGTAGGCAAGGGCCATTGTCAAATGGGTAGGTTGTTCACAGCTAGCATGATGCCTCCTCCCTCCATCAAGCGCAAATTTTGGCATCTGATGGTGCCCTCTTCTCCCACATTTTCTTCATCTTTTTTTATGTCCACGATTTGTGTTGCATAAAATGCTACATCCCCCCCCCAAAGGTCATGACCATTTGGCCAAAAATAAGTCCACCTCTTCAAATCTTGCCCATTTGTTGGCCATTTCCTCATCCGGTGTCCAAATCGAGTTCTAAAAAATCCTGGGCGTCCGGCTTGATATCCCGCATTGGCTAGCAACTCTTGACAACCTGCACGGGAGTCTAAAAAATTATCAAAAATCAACAAGTGTCGCTCGGGCGCCTTTAAAGCACTTGACGCTTAAAATCGTCCTAGCTGGCGCCTTCGATGTTGAACATTTTTCCCTTGATATTCGTAATTTTTGGCTATTTTTAAGCACTTCTCAGCATCAAAACTCCGCTCTCACTCATCATGCAAGTCTCCATATAAGAAAGTCATATTGGCATCTATCTAATAAAGTTCTAGATCTATCTATGCAACCAAGGCCAAAACCAAGTGTTGGGTAGTCATCTTGATCACATGAGAGATGACTTCATCAAAGTTGGTACCTTACTTCTACTTAAAACACTTAGCAATAATTTTAGCATTATAGGTTGTTTGGGGTGCAACTAGGAGTATGCTTCTTATATACCCACTTGTATGGAAAAGCACATTTTTCACTAGGCAAAGAAACTCTAATTTTTCTACAATGAGTCATGCTCGGTAGCCCTTTCCCAAGACTGACCATCACATGTGCACATGGCCTTATCATAGATAAGAGACTCACCAACATCTATCACCATTATTGAGAAGCAAAGATCAACACGTGCAGACATTGATGATGGACTTCTTGGCTAGATGGATCTGCACATCTACATTTGGCACAGTTATAGTGCTAGTTGATTAGTATAGCCAGTTATATACTGTTTGATTTAGTAGGTCACTTTCTTTTATATTATATCTTATCTATATTTTTTGTACATTGTATTGTGAGTGAAAGAAGAAGAAGAAACTAGAGAATATATAGAAAGTATAGGTAAGAAATAATATAAAGAAGAGTTGCCTACTAAGTCAAATAGTGCATTATTAACTATACTAATCGACTAGTGCTATAACTATGCCAACTGTAGGCAGATGTAATAAACTACATATAATAAGTTAGCGGTGTTGTGATGCTATGCAGACATAGTGTGAGAAAGCATGGAATGCATCATCATCCAACTTTCTTATTGATCAAGAGAGTCAATGTGATCCGAGTCATTAGTGCTAGTGTGAACAGCATGGATTATCCAAAAATACTAGATGTTTGGATAATTTTAGCTTATTTTTATATTATTTATGGTAAAATTTCAAAAAATTTAAAAAAACTTCTAGATTAGGATGGCATGCAAAAAGCAAGTTGCTTTTTCAGCCAATTATGAGATTTTTCATAAAAAAGATAGATGGGCGAAATTGCATGCGTCGTGATCGCTGTTATGACCGGTTGAAAACTACACTTTGAATTGGAAGAAGAAGAAGTAGTGATCTAGGAGATCCGTGATCAGGTATCCTAGAGTTTTACCCCCTTTCAAAGGTAATGAAGCCATCAGACTTGGGTTCCGAGCAACAGAGAAGGAGTTGTTATTTCTGATCCACATTTTTGTTCTACAAGGGAGCTCTAGGAGATCTAATTCCTGGAGAGTGCTTCTGAGTAGTGCCAGTCAAAGGATTTCAAGTTTTGTCAATACATATTGATTTGATTCATTTGCTTTGTGATTATTGTGTTTACCTCTTGTGTATTCTTTATCTTCTCTTCCATCTCCTATCTCTACTTCCTTCTACTTCTAACCCCCGATGGATTCAACCTTTCGACTAAAACCCCTCTGACATTGGTGAACCCGATGTGAAAGGTCATCAGAAGAAGGAAAGACAAGATGAGAGAACCTTTGAACATAATCTCCAGTGATGTTTTGCAACAATTGGTGCAAAATATGAATATGCTTATGCAAGTACAACAACAACAATAGGTGATGTAAGCTTCTGCTCAAACAGAAAGTGTTGTGATGAATGCTTTACAATCAAGTGAGTGTGAGGTGAAGTTATTCAATGGCAGGAATGTATCTGCATATGTACATACCTATGCTCAAAAGATGGAATTATTTGGGGTGGCTACCGGCATGGATCCGGTATTTTGTACGTGTTACTGTACATGAACTAAAAGCGCGGATTACTGGATTATACATGCAGGATGCTAACTGGGTAGCTTTCAAGAAGACACTTAGGGAAGAATTTTACATTGAAGATACGAGTTTGATTACGCACAAGACTTTTCAGGAGTGGGTTTTACAACCCAATAAGGGTCTTGTGGCTAAGAATTGTTAAGAGAATTTGAAAGTCGATTTGAGTAGTTGGATCTTGCAGAACAACAAGTTCTTGCAAGTTAGAAAATTGAATTGTTTCTACACGCAACTGATCCTGAGCTTCAAGAGAAGCTTGATGATTTTCTGGAGGATCAGACTATAGAGACAAGTCTTAAAACAGAGTGGAGGCATGTCAAGGAAGCTATTACTGCACTTGTGAAGAAGCATAGAAGAAGAGAAAGATTGCATGTCTCTAGCCTGCCCACTGCTACGAGCAAGACAGTTGATGTATCCAATAAGCCACCCACTTATGTGGGTAACCCTATGGTTGTACCTGTTATTTTTCCCTCTGTAAGGGAAGATGTCTTAGATGAATTGGTCAAAGGCATGCAGGATCTTCAATTGAAGGTTGCAAAACTAGATGAAAAAGGACAAGAGGATAGGGCATGGACAGCAACCCCTAAGTCAAGAAAAAGATATATGTGGTGTGATAGTTTGCAGCATGAGAGAAAGGATTGTGCTGCCTATGAAGAGGCCTTTGCATGACAACTCATCTTTTGGAAAGATGGCAAGATCCATGCACAAGAAACGGGATTTCCTCTTGCTTTGAATTTTGGAAAGGGAGGTATGCAGAAGTTGTTGGAAGACTTGGCTGTCCGAAATGCTTATGTGGCAGTATATGCTTTGAATTTTGAAAAGGGAGGTATGCAGAAGTTGTTGGAAGACTTGGCTGTTTGAAATGCTTTGAATTTTGGAAAGGGAGGTATGCAAAAGTTGTTGGAAGACTTGGCTATCCGAAATGCTTATGTGGTAGTATATGCTTCTATTTTTGGTCTATAGTTGGATAGAATGCATGGCCAAGTGATCATTGGTCCAAAGGCCGAAATATGGACACATGCTTTACATGCAGCTGAAAAAAGGAAGGTTACTGATTGTGAAATATTTCATGTAGGGCAAGACATTCATGACATAACTGGTTGGGAATCATTGGTAGATACATATTCAGTATATGCATATTTAGCAAAGGTACAAAATACGGATGTACTTGTGGAAGAAAAATGAAAGAGAGATGAAGATAATACAGGGACATCTAAAAGAATGACAAGAAGAAGTGTGGATTAGCCTAAAGCTACAAATCAGCCACCTCCCGAGCATGTTGTGGAAGAGGTTAGTCAAGAGCAAAAATAGGATATCAAACAAGAGGGAAAAAAGAAGGGCAAGTAGCCAGGATATAAGTTGCAATCTAGCATTGAGACAGCCACAGATCTTAAGAAGGTTCTTGAAGAACGGATCTTAAACAGTTGGGAGGAATTCACCTTGGGAGAGGTGCTTGGCATCGCGAAGCAAGAATTTCATGATGAGATCATTGACATAATTAAGAGAAAGCGTTAGTTTCTTGGTGATACCACTAGTGCATTGCTGCAATTTGAAGAGGAAACTGGTTTGTTGGGTATTCGGGCTGAATATGAGCATGAAGTAAGTATTGGATTATCTATTCAGGATGCTACTAACCAGTGGACAACATGTGGAAAAGAGAAGAAAGTGGCTAAAAATGCATTGTCTTGTAGCAATATGCATGGTGGAGTAAGGCAGATGCAACAATATGGGAAAGAGACTCTAGGATTTATTCCTCAAAGTCATTACACAAGGAATCATTTGGTCAGGGCTACCACTGAAAGGGTAGTGAAAATAGGGAAATGTGAAACTCCTTGTGTTGCTTTACTTGATCATGGGTCTGAGATAAATGTCATTGAGTGTGGATTGTATGAAAACGGTGCATGGCCTATAGATATTGATCATGGTTGGCGTATGAAGGCTACAAATAATTCTTCGAGAGAGCTTTATGCTACATGTCGTAATGTGAAAGTGACGATTGGTGATGTACAAGAAGAGCAACAATTCTTTGTGCAAGATAATTCCTCATATGCAGTGATTTTGGGATAGCCCTATATTACAGGAGTGCATATGGAAACAAAAGTGCTTGATGATGGTTCTACTTATGCAAGAGTTAGAAGCAAGGATGGGAGGAAAGCAATTCAATTTCTTATTGTTTGTGTTAATCATCCTAGAAATCGTGATACGCTTAGAGAGTCTCCTTTGGCTCCAAATGCAAGGGAATTCAAAGACCTGGATTTTCATTAAGCACTGGTGTAATGTGGGGCTACAATAGTGCTATTCATATGTACTCGCCTCTTGATGGAATGAAGCATGTATTTACTATTGGTTATTCTCAGTTTAAAGCAAACAACTCATGTTGGTTTAAGCCTATGGAAGCTATGTGCAAGGCTGAACGCATATCTATGAAACGGGCTACTAAGGAACTGAAAGCATTGGGACTGTTAAACTGAAAATAAAGGTATTTTAGGCATCTTTTCTAGGCTGAATATTAATGACACTATGATTGAAATTTCAGCAATTATACATGCAAAAAATGAGGCTGAAAACAGAGTGTTGTCAGTATGTTCTTTGGACATGTATGATGTTATAGCATTGTTTGCTCAGCAGGAAGGATTACAATGGGCTGAAGCACTTGTGGAGACAAAGTATAAGACAATTGACAAAAATATGAAACCAATTACTTTGCCACTTCCACCAGAAAGTGAGGGCTTATATGAAAAAGTGTCAAGGCAACCAAGCTTACGGGATCCTAAAGATATAGGTCATTAGTTTACATCTGAAACATTATAGGAATTGAAAGTTGGTGAAGAAGGGTTTCTTTTGCCTGCTGAAAGAAATTTTTTAATGTGAATGTTGGCTAGACATGGAAAGGAATTTGCATTTTATCCAACTTAAATAGGTTGTGTGGATCCAAATGTTGTCTCTCCTATGGTCATATTTATTGTGCCGCATATACCATGGAACTTGAGGCCTATTCTAGTGCCTAAAGCTTACTTGCCAAAGCTAATGGATTTGGTAAATGAAAAGATTTGCACGAAGATCTTGGAGCCCTCTTCAACCCCATACTCAAATCGTTGGTTTATTGTGCCCAAAAAGAATGGGGCTTTGAGATTTATTCAAGACATACAATTGGTTAATAAAGTGACCATAAGAAATGTGGGTGCAAGTCCTGTGGTTGATGAATTTGCAAAGGCTTTTGTAGGCAAAGAAATCTATTCTTTGGGTGATCTTTACTCGAGGTATGATCAATTTCAGCTTGCAATTGAGAGCAAGGATATCACAACCATGAAGACTCCCTTGGGGTTAGGATGTGTACTCTCCCATAGGGTGCAACAAACTCAGTGGCACACATGACAAATGCTATGAATAGGGTACTCAGGGATTTTCTACCACAATTGACAATGCTCTTCTTGAATGATATTCCAATCAAAGGGTGTGCTGTGGATGAAAAAAAATGAAGAGATGGATGCTCATGGATGCAGACAGTTTGTTACAGACCATACTGTGGATTCTGAGAGGATTTTGACACGTCTAGAAGAGGTGCATTTAAGTATTTCTGGATAAAATTCTGTCTTTGGAGTTGTAACATGTCCACTAATATCATCCAGGACACGTCGTAGCAGTCCATTGGAAAGGATGTCTAGAAAGCTCCACCCGGCACTCCCATGAAATGTTACGGGTTTTGCGATCTAGGGCTTCCTGCGTCTGCCACGTAGCACAAGTATTCTGGCCGTTCCCACTTAGGATCGACCGAAATTAGGGTTTTCCTGATTGGTCATTACCTAATAGCAACTAGCGTCGGCCCCAAGCGAACTACTTTACGCAAAAATGCTAGGTCCGAAGCGGATTCACGCTACACTTGGTTCAAGGAGAATGGGAAACGAGAGGGATGCAAAGCTCAACCTCTCTGTCATAAGGCATAGTCCCATTCCGTTCCCCTAAAACAGCGTAAATCGGGTAAGACATAACTCTAGGTCGTCGCTTTCGTTGTTCATGTCTTTTGACGATCATCCCCCCGTTCCTCGAGATTTGAGAAAAGTTCCCGGCCAACCAGGACCACCTGACCGTAGGATGGACCCATGGCCCATCCTCCGCACTTTCCTCAGTTTGTTTTAGTTATGTAATTATCTAACACGTTAATTTGGACATGTAACAATCAGCTTCTTTAATTAATCCGTTAAGCACTGGTTCCTTCATGTAATCTTATCACGTGACATAAAAAAACAATATCAAACAAGTTCTTTATTAACATATCATCATATTTATCTTTGAAATACAACGAGTTCCGCCCGTAGGCTTGTCCATAATCCGCTCGAAGGCTATCCAGTAACCCACAAGGATCACTATTCCAAGCTTCTGCCCGTAGACTAGTATGCGGGCCTCGAGATCCAATCCCGAGTCACATTAGCCTCTTGTGCAGGACCTGGAAGGCGAGGGATTTACAGCCAGAGCCCCCTTTGGCACCCAAGTGTCCTCCTACTCCAAGTAGAGCTCAACGGAGAGACCTCTCACGGCGGGTTCGGTCCATGTTCCCGACACGGTCAACAACCCCCTTGGTTAGGGTCAGGCAGGCAGTCGGGGGTAACTGAAGCTGCCTCTCCCTTCAGGCCTTCAACCTGAAGTATAGATATTCATTTAATTTGTAATTCATAAATCAAACACTGCTCTAAAATCTCTAGCAATCACAAACACTTCCATTAACCGATCTTGTTATTGGCAAACTGCTAAGGAATGATTATTTCCTTTCGAATGCATCAGCACTCATTCCAGGGTGTCTTGCAACTTGGCAAGATCCCTTATATTTTGGGTTAGGGCGTACCCTATTAACCCAACTTGGTCAATCCTAAAGTTCATTGGATACTCTAGTTTCCAGTTTTTAACCTTCCTTATTTAGAAGGATATCAAAGAATACATCCTTTTGCAAGATAACTTGCATAAGGATCTGCCATCCTTGCTGAGGGTATTTAATCTTCCTTCTTGTGAATCAATCACAAGACCATATGACTTCGTACTTGCTGCACAAGTCTTGCATCGTAATATACGATGAAACAATCCGTTTTAGTTTCTTTAAGCTGACGTTTGTCAGACCTAGGATCTCTCTTTAAGAACCTCAGGGACAAACCCTAGTTCTTTTTTATTTACGATTTATTGACCCTACAATCAGGGAAGGTAGGCAAGTGTTTAAGGTATAAACGTTTCTGGGTTTTTAAATCATTCCCAAGGCATATTTTGCAGCATAGGTATTTCTAAGTTTACATTAATTCGGTTAACTTTTAGAAGGTAATATTGAGATCACCTTGGCACGATTTGTTATCCTTGTGACAATTGATTTTTCAGTCCTAAACTTTATTGCTTTGAGGTTAGGTAAATTCAATTAATCTTCCTTTTTCCTTGCGAACGAAACTCATGCCAAATAACAATCTTTTCCTTGCTAAGATATGCAGTTAGCAATGATAACTTCCTAGAGTTCAAGCAACGTAAGAAACCTTTCATGAATTTCATCTTCTATGATGAATCGTTGCAAAAAAAAAAGGGGGTTAATGGTGCAAGATGCAATTTTTATACCTTCAAGATTTAACCGAAATATACTACTATAGTAGGTAGATAATCTTGCTCGTAATTCGTTTCAATGCATGATGCTATTTGAAGGAAACTATGTTTTATACATTATCATTTTTTCATGTTCAATTAAACTAACTCCTTCATCGTAAATAACTAGGACAAAATATACCTTATCCCTAACAATTCCTCTTGCATGATTGAATTAAAACCGATATAAAACCAAGAAGGAAAAACCTGGTTTTGGGGTGAGATATCCACATGGATACCGGGAGATGACCCTCCTGCAGCTACTCCTTGGACTTTCTTAGGCGGCATCGCAGTTGTAATCCTTTGAACATGAAGGGAGCTTTTCACTCTCCTTTTCGGATTTCCACCGTCTCTCTTTCGAGGCAAGGAGCCGTTTAAAAGATTGACCATGAGAAGGGATAATAAGACCTTTAAGGTCTTAGCTTCTTCGGAGAGGGAAAGGTTTATAAAGCCTAAGAACGCCCTATAGGGTATATACACAGCAAAAAGGTTATGGGTGAGTGTGGCTTCGCAACCATATGAATCTTGGGAGAACTTTGGGCTTGGGGTAAAAGGTATAGGAAGGGGGATTTTTAGAGAGGTTTTAGGACACGGAGTAGTAAAGGTTTTAGGGATTTCAACCCGGAGTGATAGGGGAAAGCTGAAGGGTGAAGGCTTATAGCACGGGAGAGAGGGAAAAGGGTGTGTAAGGAAAAGGGGACACGGGGTTAGAAAGGGCTTAGGGGTTTAAAAACCAGGGGGGGAAAGGGTGAGTAAAAAGGGATATAAGGGGGGTGAAAGGGTTCTAAGGGAACAAAACCGAGAGGGGGGTGTAAAAGGTAATAAGGCTATAGGAAGGGGGGCTTAAGGAGCCCCCCCTTAGAAGCTTCTTGAAGCTTTTGTAGCCACGTGGGGGGGGAAATTTGACGGCGATGGGGGGTGAAAAATCTGCAGGCAATGCCGCTGATGGCGCACGTGGGGAGAGAGGATAGAGGTGGCAGGCAGCAGCGGAAGCTCGGCAGCATCAGGCGGCGTCCTCCTCGTCTTCTTCCTCCCTCCTACAGCTCGGCAGCAGCATCCGTAGCTCCATGGCTTCGTCCTCTCCCTTCATTTATATAGGGGAGGGGAGGGAATCCTCTCCCCTCGACGTATCCGTCTGCACGCTCATGGAGCCAAGCAAGCTCCAGGGAGGAGTTTGCTGGCTCCTCTATCCCTTTCCCTCCTTCCAGCACGACGCACTGCGGATAGGAGGATAAGGGAAAAAAATTTCCCTTTGGTTAATTAATTTGATATATTACATTCTCTCCCCCTTAGAGGAATCGAGATGTCCTCATCTCGAGATAAACTAGGGATATTGATGGTTGAGAGTGTCTTCTTTTATCCAAGTGGCATCTTCTTCAGGATAGTCTTTCCACTGGACGAGACATTCTCTCAAGGTTCTGGATCTTAATTGTCTCTCCCTTACATCTAAGATCCTATCAGGCCTTAGTTCAAGGACTCCTTGACTAGGCATTACAATTTTTTGGTCATCAAGTACATGGTTAGGGTTGGATACATATTTTTTCAATAGGCTGATATGGAATACATTGTGAACCTTTAGGTTCTCAGGGAGTAGCAATCTATAAGCATTGGGTCCTAGGCATTTGAGGATTTTTTACGGCCCACAATACCTTGGACTTAGCTTCTTGCAATCTCCTAGGGATAGAGAACTCTTTTTAGGGCATACGCGAATGAAGACCATGTCTCCTTCTTCAAAGACTCTTTCTTGATGCTTCAAATCCACGTATGCCTTCTGTCTATCCTTGGCTGCTTGTATGTCTTGTCTTATTGACTTTATTTGATCATCCATGTCTTCCAACATCTGTCTTGAAGCTTCAACCCTTAAGGTTGGATCTGATAAGTTTAGGGGACTTCTACAATCATGACCATATAATGCTTGAAAAGGGGTCATCTGAATGCTCTGCTGCTGGTAAGAAGCATTGTATGCAAATTCAACCAATGGCAAATATTGAATCCACCTCTTCGGCTCTTGACAGCAGTATGCCCTAAGCATATCCTCGATGACTTGATTTACTCGCTCTGTTTGGCCATCCGTTTGGGGATGGTAGGCAGTGCTAAAACAGAGTTGAGTCCCAATAGCTTCAAAGATAGCTCTCCAGAAGTGTGATGTGAAGAGAGAATCTCGATCACTAATGATTCTTCTGGGTAAACCATGTAGTTTGAATATCTCTTTGATAAACAATCTTGCAATGTCGGAGGCTTCATAGTTTGTCTTTACTGGCGTAAGGTGTGCAACTTTAGTAAGCATGTCAACTACAACCATGATGGAGTTGTATCCTCCCTGTATTTGGGGTAAGCCTACAACAAAATCCATACTGATGAATTCCCATTTCATTTGGGGGATATCAAGCGGTTTCAGTTTCCCTGGCATCATGACATGTTCGGCTTTGATACGTTGGCAAGACAAACACTCAGTGACATATTTGAGAACGTCACCTTTGAGCCTCTCCCAATGGTAGCTCTTCCTAACTGCATTAAGAGTCTTAGCGTAGCCAAGATGTCCTGCGAAAGGAGAATCATGAGCTTCCCACGTTATCTTCTGCTTAAGTGACTGGCTTGCTGCTGGTATACACAGCCTTGTTCTGTAGTAGACAAGTCCATTATCAATGGAAAATTCCTCATACTCAGCTTGCCATTTTTGATTCTGCTCCTTGGTAGAGATTTCCTTTAGCATTGTTTGGTAGGCCAAATCATGGCATGCTTCCTCTCTAGCTAACTCAAGTATAGGGTTATTTGGCATAGATACTTTTGTAGCTAGAGATCTGGCCGTTGATGGATTCTGCAAGATTAGGAAATTTAGGAATGCCTTGCAACTAAGTGCATCGGCAACTACATTCTCTTTCCCTGGTCGGTACTTGATTTCAAAGTCATACTCCTCCAACACTTCAATCCACCGACGTTGCCTCATATTGAGCTCGTTCTGGGTAAAGATCCATTTGAGACTCTTATGGTCGGTTACTAGAGTAAACTTGTTACCCAACAGGTAGTGTCTCCAAATCTTTAGAGCATGGATGACAGCTAGTAATTCCAGATCATGCGTAGCATAATTCTTTTCATAGTTCTTCAGTTTCCTTGAAGAGTATGCTGCTGGATGACCTTCCTACATAAGTACACACCCCAAGGCAAGAATGCTAGCATCAGTTACTAATTCGAATTCCTTATTGAGGTCTGGAAGTCTTAAAATAGGTGTTGATACCAAACTTTGCTTCAATCTATCGAAGCTATTTTGTTTGGGAGTTGACCATGTAATGGAAGTCTGCTTCTTTAGTAAATCCGTCAGAGGTGCTGCAATCAAAGCATAGTTTTTGATGAAGACCCTATACCATCCTGTCAATCCAAGAAAGCTGCGCATTTCTTTGACAGATACTGGTGTTGGCCATTCAAGCACATCTCTGACCTTGGATGGGTCCACTGATATTCCTTCAGATGATACTATGAATCCCAGATATTCAATTTGACGCTTGAAGAATACACACTTCTTCATTTTAGCATATAGCTTATGTGACCTCATTGTCTCGAGGACATACCGAAGTTGAGGTTCTTGATCTTCTTCCTATTTAAAATAGACTAAAGTATCATCGAAGAAGACAAGCACGAAATCATCAAGATATGGCCTAAAGATATCCTCATTAATCTATTGAAGGTGGCAGGTGCATTGGTAAGCCCGAATGGCATAACCAGAAACTCAAAGTGCCCATATCTTGTATTGAAGGCTGTCTTTGGGATATCTTCTTCCTTGATCCTTATCTGATAGTAACTTAACCTGAGATCAATCTTGGAGAAGATCTTCGCACCCTGAAGATGATCAAGAAGCTCATCTATTCTAGGAATAGGATACTTGTTCTTGACTGTTGATTGATTCAACCCTCGGTAATCAATACATAGTCGAAGTGTCCCATCTTTCTTTTTCTAAAATAGTACTAGAGCTCCCCATGGTGAATTGCTAGGCCGGTAACAGTTTCTTGAGTTGTTCCTTCAGCTCAATTGTTTTTGGTATGGACATTCTATAAGGTCTCTTGGCAATTGGTGCAGCTCCAGGCACTAACCTAATCTCATGATCCACTTCTCTTTGAGGCGGAAGTTTGGTCAACTCTTCAGGGAATACGTCCGCGTATTCCTTTAGCCAAGAAGGTCCTTCATGAGACTCTTGCTTTTGATCTAACTTGTTGAGTTTGATCAAGTAAACAGGTAATCCTTTTCTGACTCCTTTTATGATCCGAGATACTTTGGCCAATTGGATTCTTGGCACTCCTGCCTCACCTTGAGTTGTGACTAATTCCCTTTCAGAGTTTCGAAAGGAAACTTGACCCTTTCCACAGTGAATGTGGGCGTCGTTGGGCTTAATCCATTCCGAGTAGACACTCATGGATACCTAAATTCATGCCTCTGAATTTAACCGAAGTCTTATTTCCTCCCAAAAAGAATTCCACCTTAGCAGTTTGCCTAGTACAAGTTACCTCACGACCATTTGCCAATTCCACAAGCAAGAAAGGTGCTTCTACTGTGGCTATTCCTAATCTTTTTGCACATGCTGGTGAGATAAAGGAATGTGTACTGCCACAATCAATCAAGGTTTTGAAACCTTTACCTTGATAGTTCGACGGTGTCTGAATCACCGAGAACTGGCGATTTGGCCCTTTCTTGTGTAAAGCGGCATGGACTGTCGCTCTTTCGAATTCTACTTCCATGGTCGGATCTTCTTCTTCTTCTTTTTCGCACATTTGCCTATTGGCAATGCAGGCGGTTCTTCCTCTTCCTCGGATAGCGGCTCCTTGACCATGGCCTGTTCCTTGGAAAGGCGCTTGGCGATGTCCTCCACCAAGCTTGGGACATTGCCTCTTGAAGTGGTCGGGTTCGTTGCAGTGGAAACAACGGAGGTTTTGGCCATTACTTTGAGTAGAAACAAAGTTGTTGACGTTATTCGTCCTTGCTTTCTTTCTTTGTCCCTGATTATGACCTTGAACTCTCTTCATTTGAGATCTGAATGCTCCTCTGTTCGGGTCATTATAAGACCAAGTTTTGTTACCCCTTGGTCTAGCTTGCACCTCCTGAATTATAGGTGCCGCTCGAATGAGTGCATCCTGAAGATCTGATGGACGCATAGATTCGAGACGGGTATTTACTGGTGGATTTAAGCCCACACAAAATTTGGACACCTGCTGTGTTATGTCCATCTATGGTGCATACTTTAAAAGTGAAACGAATTTAGAGTAGTATGCGTCAAGAGTGAGTCCTAGCTATTTTAGCTCGTAGAACTCGTTCATTTTCTGTGTGTGATATGCAGGTGGTAAGTATCTTCCCTGCACGGCTTTCTTCAGCTTCTCCTAGGTAACGGATCCCTCTGCGATCCCTTAATCCCTGTACCATTGCTTCCACCAAAGTCTGTCTTCGTCGGTGAGCTTTAACTTGGTGAGCATAGCCTGATTGGCGGGTGTAGTACCGGCTACTTCGAAGTAATCCTCCATGGATTCAATCCAAATTTCAGCATCAGCCTGGACGAATCTGCCTCTCCCGTCAAACTCGGGTGGCTTAATCTGCTTGAGGAGGAACTTCTTTTCCTAGATCACAGCAGTACTTGATGTAGCAGGCGAATTTGGAACCTGTACCTGGGGTTGTGCTTGAATAAAGGTTTTCTTAACGTTATTATACGATAATCGACGTTAGCTTATATTACATCTTTAATTCAGCTATCTCGTAAACAATGTAGCTACTTAACTTTTTATCAACTCTTATGCACAGTCAGACATTGATAAAAAGAAGTCTTTATTTGTATTTACATGGGCATAGCCCTTTCGAATACAATGTTTCATGTGATGATAAGCCAATTGTTACATTTAGTTTGGGGAGAACAACGTTGTATTGCATTTATCTATAGGAACTGTGTAATAGTAAGGTTTTGGGTCATGGATCTTCAGGAATCGGTAAGTCATTGGAAGTTCAGGATATCCTTTCCGTTGGAATCCATACTTCACATGGCGGCCCAACACCTTAATCCTGTCGGCGGGGATTACACGGATTACTTCCTCATATACATATGAGTTCATTTCAACCCTCCAACCTCGAATATGTAAAGTCGAATTTACATGAGCGTCCACAAAAACGAATAGTTTCACGACTTTCAAGTCTTCCAACCACTTGATTCTTTTTAGGTTGGTCTATAGATAAGCAAACCGGTGGGTGGCTATATAGTAGATTCCTGAAGCACCCATCCATCTTCGTTCCATGTACAAAGGTGATGGATTATAGATCTGCTCCAGGATGTTCATCATCCCAATCCTTTGTCTATAAAGCGGAGAATGCATTGCAGTCATAAACATAACCCGAAATACCAAAAATTTGTTCCACGCTTCGTAATTCTGCAAGACAGTATTGAAGGTAAGAAAATGTTTGGACAGCAACAATTTCTTTACTTCATTTTATTGAAATCTCATAAAAACAATTCCGTTGTTGGTCGTCTCTGATACCAACTGTAACGTGTCCACTAATATCATCCAGGACACGTCTTAGCAGTCCATCGGAAAGGATGTCTAGAAAGCTCCGCCCGGCACTCCCATGGAATGTTACAGGTTTTGCAATCTAGGGCTTCCTGCGTCTGCCACGTAGCGGAAGTATTCTGGCCGTTCCCACTCCGAAATTAGGGTTTTCCTGATTGGTCATTACCTAATAGCAACTAGCATCGACCCCAAGCGAACTACTTTATGCAAAAACGCCAGGTCCAAAGCGGATTCATGCTGCACTTGGTTCAAGGAGAATGGGAAACGAGAGGGATGCAAAGCTCAACCTCTCTGCCATAAGGCATAGTCCCGTTTCGTTCCCCTAAAAAAGTGTAAATTGGGTAAGACATAACTCTAGGTCGTCGCTTTCGTTCTTCGTGTCTTTTGACTATCATCCCGCTATTCCTCGAGATTTGAGAAAAGTTCCCAGCCAACCGAGACCACCCAACTGTAGGACGGGACCCATGGCCCATCCTCCGCACTTTCCTCAGTTTGTTTTAGTTATGTAATTATCTAACATGTTAATTTGGACATGTAACAATCAGCTTCTTTAATTAATCCGTTAAGCACTGGTTCCTTCACGTAATCTTAGCACGTGACATAAAAAAAACAATATCAAACAAGTTCTTTATTAACATATCATCATATTTATCTTTGAAATACAACGAGTTCCGCCCGTAGGCTTGTCCATAATCCGCCCAAAGGCTATCCAGTAACCCACAGGGATCACTATTCCAAGCTTCCGCCCGTAGACTAGTATGCGGACCTCGAGATCCAATCCCGAGTAACGTTAACCTCTTGTGCAGGACCCGGAAGGGGAGGGATTTATGGCTAGAGCCCCCCTTGGCACCCAAGCGTCCTCCTGCTCCAAGTAGAGCTCAACGGAGAGACCTCTCGCGGCAGGTTCGGTCCACATTCCTGGCACGGTCAACAACCCCCTTGGTTAGGGTCAGGCAGGCAGTCGGGGGTAACTGAAGCTGCCTCTCCCTTCAGGCCTTCAACCTGAAGTATAGATATTCATTTAATTTGTAATTCATAAATCAAACACTGCTCTAAAATCTCTAGCAAGCACAAACACTTCCATTAACCGATCTTGTTGTTGGCAAACTACTAAGGAATGATTCTTTCCTTTCAAATGCATCAGCACTCATTCCAGGGTGTCTTGCAACTTGGCAAGATCCCTTATATTTTGGGTTAGGGCGTACCCTATTAACCCAACTTGGTCAACCCTAAAGTTCATTGGATACTCTAGTTTCCAGTTTTTAACCTTCCTTATTTAGAAGGATATCAAAGAATACATCCTTTTTCAAGATAACTTGCGTAAGGATCTGCCATCCTTGCTGAGGGTATTTAACCTTCCTTCTTATGAATCAATCACAAGACCATATGACTTCGTACTTGCTGCACAAGTTCTGCATCGTAATATACGATGAAACAATCCGTTTTAGTTTCTTTAAGCTGACGTTTGTCAGACCTAGGATCTCTCTTTAAGAACCTCAGGGACAAACCCTAGTTCTTTTTTATTTACGATTTATTGACCCTACAATCAGGGAAGGTAGGCAAGTGTTTAAGGTATAAACGTTTCTGGGTTTTTAAATCATTCCCAAGGCATATTTTACAGCATAGGTATTTCTAAGTTTACATTAATTCGGTTAACTTTTAGAAGGTAATATTGAGATCACCTTGGCACGATTTGTTATCCTTGTGACAATTGATTTTTCAATCCTAAACTTTATTGCTTTGAGGTTAGGTAAATTCAATTAATCTTCCTTTTTCCTTGCGAACGAAACTCATGCCAAATAACAATCTTTTCCTTGCTAAGATATGCAGTTAGCAATGATAACTTCCTAGAGTTCAAGCAACGTAAGAAACCTTTCATGAATTTCATCTTCTATGATGAATCGTTGCAAAAAAAAAAAGGGGTTAATGGTGCAAGATGCAATTTTTATACCTTCAAGATTTAACCGAAATATACTACTATAGTAGGTAGATAATCTTGCTCGTAATTCGTTTCAATGCATGATGCTATTTGAAGGAAACTATGTTCTATACATTATCATTTTTTCATGTTCAATTAAACTAACTCCTTCATCGTAAATAACTAGGACAAAATATACCTTATCCCTAACAATTCCTCTTGCATGATTGAATTAAAACCGATATAAAACCAAGAAGGAAAAACCTGGTTTTGGGGTGAGATATCCACATGGATACCGGGAGATGACCCTCCCGCAGCTACTCCTTGGACTTTCTTAGGCGGCATCGCAGTTGTAATCCTTTGAACATGAAGGCAGCTTTTCACTCTCCTTTTCGGATTTCCACCGTCTCTCTTTCGAGGCAAGGAGCCGTTTAAAAGATTGACCATGAGAAGGGATAATAAGACCTTTAAGGTCTTAGCTTCTTCGGAGAGCGAAAGGTTTATAAAGCCTAAGAAGGCCCTATAGGGTATACACACAGCAAAAAGGTTATGGGTGAGTGTGGCTTCGCAACCATATGAATCTTGTGAGAACTTTGGGCTTGGGGTAAAAGGTATAGGAAGGGGGATTTTTAGAGAGGTTTTAGGACACGGAGTAGTAAAGGTTTTAGGGATTTCAACCTGGAGTGATAGGGGAAAGCTGAAGGGTGAAGGCTTATAGTACGGGAGAGAGGGAAAAGGGTGTGTAAGGAAAAGGGGACACGGGGTTAGAAAGGGCTTAGGGTTTTAAAAACCGGGTGGGGGAAGGGTGAGTAAAAAGGGATATAAGGGGGGTGAAAGGGTTCTAAGGGAACAAAACCGAGAGGGGGGTGTGAAAGGTAATAAGGTTATAGGAAGGGGGGCTTAAGGAGCCCCCCCCTTAAAAGCTTCAAGAAGCTTCTTGAAGCTTCTGTAGCCACATGGGGCAGAAATTCGATGGCGATGGGGGGTGAAAAATCTGCAGGCGATGCCGCTGATGGCGCACGTGGGGAGAGAGGATAGAGGCGGCAGGCGGCACCTCGGCAGCATCAGGCGGTGTCCTCCTCGTCTTCGTCCTCCCTCCTACAGCTCGGCAGCAGCATCCACAGCTCCATGTCTTCCTCTTCTCCCTTCATTTATATAGGGGAGGGGAGGGAATCCTCTCCCCTCGACGTGTCCATTTGCATGCTCATGGAGCCAAGCAAGCTCTAGCGAGGAGCTTGATGGCTCCTCTATCCCTTTCCCTCCTTCTAGCACGACGCGTTGCGGATAGGAGGATAAGGAAAAAAAATTTCCCCTTTGGTTAATTAATTTGATATATTACAGGAGTTGAAGAGGTTTTGATTATTGGGCATATGTGTGGGCCTTATGGGCGAAGACCATCACAAGCAAAAATAGATGGGATTGAGAGAATGCAAGATGTATGCACGAATGTATCATAGGTGCGTAGATTCTTGGGTGCATGTGTGTTCTATTTGATATGGATTCCTCACTTTGCACATGTAGCCGATGTTCTTTATTAGCTTCTGAGGAAAGGTCGGAGATTTCATTGGGGAAGGAAGCATCAGAAAGCAATGAAGAAATTGAAGCATCTCTTAAAATCTGCTCCTACATTGAGAAAGGCTGACTATTCACATGGAAAGCCTATCATTATTACTATTGACACAGGCCCAATCGAGGTTGGATGGGAAATTGGGAAAGATGATGAGGAAGGGCAAAGATATGCAATTCACTTTGGTGCTAATGTATTTATTGAACGACAAAGAAGGTATCCACATGTAAAAAGAGAACTATGGGGAATTGTGATAACCCTTAAATGTGATAAGGAGTATTTTATGGGTGCTCATGTAGTCATTGAGACTGATTGTTTGCCAGTATTGGGTATGATTACTAGTTGTGCTACCCTAGACATTGCTATAATCCGGTGGATTGCATACATCAAATCTTTGGACCCTGAATTTTAGCAATTGCAGTTAGAGATAACCCAGTGGCAGACATGTTATCTTGAGCATGCTATGAGAATGAATATGAGATGATGGATGAGGAGGAAGAAGATGACTTTCTTGTGGCTGAAAATAATGTTGTAAGAGTGAATTTAGAAATGCAAGGTGTTGCTATAGCATTAACAGAAGCTTGGAAAACAAAGAGAAATACACTTTAGATGTTTTGCATCTTGTGTAGAAATTTTTCTGGAAGACAAATATGCAGGAGAGTGGCTAAGTACATTAACAAAGAGAGATGAATGGTCAGATGAGGAGTTTAAGAATATCAAGAGGAAAGCCTATGGGTTTTTCTTAAAAGATGGATACTTATGGAAACATGCTAAAAAGAAACAGGGAATGCCATTGCGAGTTTTGGGTGATAGAGCTTCACAAGTAAATGTTATGCAAGAATTTCATGAAAGCTTGTGGGCTAGTCATAGAGGTGTTTGGGGTACTTTTGCAAAGATCAAAGAAAGATATTGGTGGCAGGGTATGTACAAGGATGTTGCTCACTTTGTTGAAACATGTACGACATGTTAAATGTATTCATCTGTGAGAAATTGGGATGGATTGTAGCCCACATATCCATTGTCTCTTCATTTTAAGTGGGTGGTGGATTTAGTCACGATGCCTATAGGTCTTTGGCAAATGAGATATCTTGTGCTTGCCCATGAAGACTTGACTAATCAAGTGGAAGGGAGAGCTCTATGTACTAAGACAACAAATGCCTTGTGTACTTTTCTCTTAGAATAGATCTTTTGTCAGTATGGTTGTGTGGGAAATATTATTGCAGCTAGGGGTGAGCTGGATGCAGATGAAGCTCATGATTTCTTTGCATGCTTGGGGATAAAGCTTGCTTTAACTTCAGCGTCTAACCCTGAAGGAAATGGAAAAAGTAAAAGAGGCCATCCACCTATTGTGAAGGCATTGGCAAAACCATGTGGAGAGAAGGTAAAAGAGTGGCCATGATTGCTCCCTTATGCCTTGTGGGCTGACAAAACAACTCATAGTGTTGTTACTATATAACTATAGAATTGATGTATGTTCAAAAACCTATCATGCCGATAGAAGAGATGGCAGTTACATGGAGTGCGCTACCTTGGGAGGAGGAGTTGAATCGAGAGGAGTTGTTGGCCTTGTGCATATTAGACAGTTGGAAAGAAAGTCAGAAGACATAGAGGCAACAATTGAAAAATTAAGGGAAGCAAGGATACATAACAAGAAAGGGTTTGACAAAAGACATAGACTGAGACCAAGAACCGGTATTGGTTTAAGATAGCAATTTAGACAACTAGCATAGTGTCATGCGTAAAGTTTCGAAAAGATGGTTTGGACCCTATGTGGTAAGACAGGTGTTTGATAATGCTACTTATGCATTAAATGAACTAGATGGGACAGCCATAAAACTTTCGATAGCAGGGAAAAGGATCAAATTATTCAAGAGGCAGGAATCTAATGCCTATGAGTTGCCAGATTTGAAGAAAAAAATGGCCATCATACAAGGGGTAGCTAGGAAGATATGAAAGATGAAGAAGCAAAGGATTTGATTGCAGAGGACTTAGAATCTAATGACAATTAGGTTTTTTCACACATACCAGAGGATGTGCAGGTTCAGAGGGGGCGGATGTCATGATGCTATGCAGACATAGTGTGAAAAAGCATGGAATGCATCATCATCCGACTTTCTTATTGATCAAGAGAGTCAATGTGATCTGAGTCATTAGTGCTAGTGTGAGTGGCATGGATTATCTAAAAATACTAGATTTTTGGATAATTTTAGCTTATTTTTTATATTATTTATTGTAAAAATTTGAAAAAGTTAGAAAAACTTCCAGATTAGGATGGCATGCAAAAAGCAAGTTACTTTTTCAGCTAGTTATGAGATTTTTCATAAAAAAGATAGATGGGCGAAATCGCGCGCGTCGCAATCGCTATTGTCAAGCTGAAAACTGCACTTTGAACTGGGGTTTTGAGCAGCAGAGAAGGAGTTATTATTTCTGATCCACGTTTTTGTTCTACAAGGGAGCTCTAGGAGACCTAATGCTTGGAGAGTGCTTCTTAGTAGTGCTAGACAAAGGATTTTAGGTTCTTTTAATACATATTGATTTGATTCATTGTGCTTTATCATTATTGTGTTTACCTCTTGTGTATTCTTTATCTTCTCTTCCATCTCCTATCCCTACCTCCTTCTACTTTTAATCCCCAGTGGATTCAACCTTTTGACTAAAACCCCTCCGATAACAGCCATGTGAGAATCATAATGATCTCACTAATATTCTAAGTGTAAATGTACAGACACATCTAACCAGACATTCCATCATCATGTCCACATGTTATCAAGATAATCTGCATGTATACTGGAAGACAATGGTAGTAAGAGATTAGGAAGATTCGTGTATGAGAGCAAAGATGATGATAGAGATTACATAGAGTAGATACCAATGAGCGATGAAAAAACATACATGCAATATATGAGAGGCTCAAAGTATCCCAAAACTAATCCTGGATTAAGAAAATCTATTTACAATGAGTCTCCCCTTCACTGTGTCTTGTCTCAGCCTTCTATACCCAAAAACTCACACCAAATACTAGCTTCTACTCTACTACTCAGATGGCAAATCTAATGCTTTTGTTGGCTCTGAAAGGAGAAGTAAAACCCTAAGAGAGCTGGTCAAACTCTCCCAAATCACTCCTTCTCTCCTCTTTCCATCTCTAGAGTGCTATTTGCTATCTTCAAACTATGATCATCCGCAATGAGAATTTGAAAGCCTTTCTTTTTTGCATGAGATCTCTAAAAGTGTCCAAAAGGGAGCTTATTTTGTGTATGTCACCCTACTCTAGAAGTTTACTACATCTTTTGAGGATAATTACAAGAGATAAGATCCAAAATAGCAAAAATCTTGTAATTTTGAACCATTCATACTGTGGACACTAACACTAATGACTAATATGACATTAACTCTTTAGATTAATAAGAAAGTTGGATGATGATGCACTCAAGGATTTTTCACACTATGTCTACATATAGTGGCAAACTTTTAAGCTTATCTATACCCAATGCCTTTGTTAAAATGTTAGCTATCTGATCATGTCTATTGACATATACCATGTCAATCTCTCCTACAAGTATCTTCTCTCTCAAAAATGGTAATGCAACTCAATTTGTTTTGTCCCTACATGGAACACTAGGTTCTTAGCCAATTGCATGTTACTCATGTTATCACATTGAATGACAATTGGACTATCACCTTACACATCCAAATCACCCAATAGCTTTTGCAACCATACCACCTCATGTGCTACGATAATAGGTGAATCCTCTAATAGATCTTCTATCAAACTTGCTACTAGTCTAATCTACATCTTTGTACCCAAATACCCTCACATCCTTATTCGTCTCATAAAGAAGTCCATAATGTAAGGTGGACTTCACATACCTTAATATATGTTTAAATGTATCCAAATGGGGCTTCCTAGGTACTTGCATAAACTGACTCACAAGTCCAATAACATAACTCAAGTCTGGCCACCTTATGATGGTCATATAGATCCAACTCCCTACTATATTCCTAAATATAGAAGGGTCTTCTATCTCATTCCCAACATTAGAACTCAACTTTAAAATTTGTTCCAATGGTACCAAAAGAGGCCTACAAGATGTCATATGATAGTTGGATAACATATCCAATCCATACTATATTTGGGGTAGCCATATACCATCAGCATATCTAGTCACCTCAATACCAATAAAGTACCTTAGCTCCCCAAATCTTTCATCTCAAACTTTTTCTTCAAAAGTCCCTTCACATTAACAATCCCACTGTCATTATCACCTTAGTAACAAGTCATTCACATAGATGACTATGATAACTAAACCTGCATCACTCTTCCTCACAAAAAGTGAGTGATCTGCATGTGAAACATAAAGTCTAATGTTGACAAGATACTCTTTGATCTTGTCAAACCATGCTCTAGGTGCTTATTTTAGCCCATAGACTACCTTCTATAACGTGCACACATATTTGGGTTGCTTTATATCCTCATAACTTGCTAGCTGGTCCGTATACCTATTCTTGCAAATCATCATGTAAGAAGGCATTCTTCACATCCATTTGCTATAAGCTCCAAGATTTTGTGGCGACCAAAGAAATCACACATCAAATAGTTACCATCCTAGCAACTAGACTAAACATCTCTTCATAAGCTATGCCTTATATCTATGCATAGTCTTTTGCAACTAGCTTGGCCTTATATTTACTAATAGAACCATCTGCATTATGCTTTATTTTATAGACCCACTTACAACCAATAGTTTTATTTTTCTTGGGTAATGATACTAGCTCCCAATTCATGTTGGCCTCTAATGCAACCATCTTCTCATCCATTGTTGTTGCATGAGCATGACCTTCAACTCCTCAAAACAAGTGCTCTTAATATCCTTAACTATCTTTACTATATAAGCATAATGGTGAGTTAGATAACCCTCAAAATCAAATCCTTTAATAGGATATCTCACCCTTTTAGACCTACGTATCACTAGAATACTCAATGGACCCTTTACATTACCATGTGCTCCCTGTAAACCTAGTGTCTTGATTGAAGGAATACCAAGCTCATCATCCAAGCTGTCTAAGCCAGTAGAGTCTCTTATCAAGAACTACATGTCTGGTAGATGTATTATTAGAATTTGATATTTTCTTCTTTTCTTTGTTATTATTCATAACACTAATAGGTGCACTTAAAGATGCAGGGCTTCTCCTTGCTCTCCTAGACCATGACTATAGATATACTGTCAGATGATGTCTCTGGTCCATTAAAAGTCTATGATTCCTACTTTTCTATCTACACATGACTATCATGATTATCAACATCAAACAATGCATCTCCACTAGATGCATATTGACTACTCATCTCATTAACAATAACATCCATGCTTACTCGAAACTCACTACTAACAGGGTTATAACAACAATATCTTTCTACTCAATAGAGTATGTTATAAAAATACTTTTTTTAGCCTTTGCGTCCAAATTCTTCCTAAACTCACCAGGAACATGGACATATGCAATACAACTAAACACTTTCAAATATGATACATCCGATTTCTTACTTGTAAAACATTCTTCATGAGTCATACCATGAACTATAGCTATGGGAGACCTATTCATAATGTAGATAGTAGTATGAACAACCTCAAAAAAAAATTGATTGGACATTTTTTTCTAAGCCATCAATGCCCATGAAACTTCTACAATATGTATGTTTTTCCTTTCTACGACCCCATTTTGTTGTGGGGTATACCTACATGTAAACTATTGTTGTATCCCATGAGACCTCAAAAAGTAAGTGAACTCATTAAGAGGTATTCTCCCCTTTCATCAGATCTAGCATGTTAAGGGGCCTACTAGATACATTGTGTGGATCATTTGGAGTAGCATTTGGTACTGACTTGTGTTGAGCAAGACCATTTATAGTGGGAGGTATGGCAAGCTATTCAATACATTGAGATACTTTCTTTGGAGCTATTCTTCTACAATGTTCCACAACATGTGCTCTAGAATCACATTGAATTGTGGATGTAGCAACATCATTTGAATTATCATCTTATGTTGCCATTATTAGGTCAACCCACTAGTCAAAAAGTGGTTTACCAACGGCCTCCTCCTCCTCCACCTCCTCCAGTTTTGATACTTCTTTCTAAACACATGTTGAGAATGTAAGCTTTGATGTTTGCAAGTGTATATGTGAAAGCACTCGTATGTGCTTAAGATTGTATGGTGCATGAATATGGATGAGAGATATGGAGTGAAGTATGACACATAGGTGCACACATGTAAAGTGTGGGTTGCACGGTGTCACATGGGGACACACATTGGAAAATGTGAGGGATCATTGATGGAGCATCTCCTCCTTTATATATGTAACTAGTTCGTGCAATGAAAAATAAGAAGAGAGCATTTGAGTCTGCATATTGTGTGCCTTCTCTTTGTAGCTATGGAGTTCCTTGTCTATTACAATCCACCATAATTATTTGTCAATCATGGTGTACACACCATGATCAACCATACATTGGGATTTTTGACATGGTATTAGAGATACAATCAAGGCTCTTGATCATGGTGTATTTATACATGTAGATATCATTGTATGCCATTTTTTGGGTGTAGTAATATTGTATCTTTGAGAGGAGTGACACATTCTTAGTGTGCTTTATTGTATGTCTTGAGTTAGGAGGGTCTATTACTGTAACGTGTCCACTTGTATCTTCAGGACACGTCTTAGCAGTCCATCAGAAAGGATGTCTAGAAAGCTTCGTCCGACACTCCCGTGGAATGTTACGGGGTTTGCGATCTAGGACTTTCCGCATTTGCCATGTAGCGGAAGTATTCCGGCCGTTCCCACTTAGGACTGACCTGAATTAGGGTTTTCCCTATTGGTCATTTCCTAATGGCAACTAGCATCGAACCCAGGTGAACTACTTTACGCAGAAATGCCATGTCCGAAGCGGATTCATGCTGCACTTGGTTCAAGTAGAATGGAAAACGAGAGGGATGCGAAGCTCAACCTCTCTGCCATAAGGCATAGTCCCATTCCGTTCCCCTAAAACATCGTAAATCAGGATTAGTTACAACTCTAGGTCAACGCTCTTGTTGTTCGTGTTCCTTGAACGATCTTTCTGATGTCCATCTTGATTGAGAAAAGTTCCCTGCCAACCGGGACCACCCATCCGTAGGATGGACCTATGGCCACATCCATCGCACTTTCCTCAAGTTATTTTAGTTATTTAATTAACTAACACATTTAGTTGGACATGTATCAATCAGCTTCCTTAATTAGCCCATTAGGCACTGGTTCCTTCACGTAATCATAGCACTTGACATGGCAAAGCAATGTCAAACAAGTTCCTTTTTAACAGGTTATCATATTTATCTTTGAAATACATAAAGTCCAGCCCGTAGGCTTATCCACAATCCACCCGAAGGCTATCCAGCAATCCACAGGGATTACTAATCCAAGATTCCGCCCGTAGACTAGTATGCGGGCCTCGAGATCCAATCCCGAGTCACGTTAGCCTCTTGTGTAGGGCCCGAAAGGCGAGGGATTTACGGTCAGAGCCCCCTTGGCACCCAAGCGTCCTCCTGCTCCAAGTAGTGCTCAATGGAGAGACCTCTTATGGTGGGTTCGGTCCACCTTCTCAGCACGGTTAACAACCCCCTTGGTTAGGGCCAGGTAGGAAATCGGGGGTAACTAAAGCTGCCTCTCCCTTCAGGCCTTCAACCCGAAGCATTAGATATCCATTTATCCTTTAATTCTTTGAGCAAATAAAGTAAAACAGTGCTCTTAATGCTATTACAGGCACAAAAAATTCCATTGGTCGTTATTTTTGGCCAACTGCTAAGGAGTGAATCCTTCTTTTCGAATGCATCCAGCACTCGATCCAGGATCAATTGCAGTTTGGCAAGATCCCCTATATCCTGGGTTAGGGCGTACCCCTTTAACCCGGCTTGATCAATACCTTAAGTTCATATGTTATTCCAATTTATTGGCTTGTCCTTTGCTTCCAAGCAATTATCTTTACCCCATAAAGATACTATATTAGGACGATTATTCATCCTCTTGCAAGATAACTTGCATAAGAATCTGCCAATCTCATTCCGAGAATTGGCTATTCCCTTGTGATCCTATCACAAGATCATACGACTCTGCACTTGTTGCACAAGTGTCGCATCAACTATGGGACTATTCTACCCATCAACGGTGTCTTCTAATCCCGATGTCATGATAAGATATAACAACCCGTTCCTGATTGCATTAGGCCGACATTGTCGGTCCTAGGGTTTTGAGTTTCAACTTTTTAGCGAGAGACCCTTAGGGAAAAACCCTAGACCTTTTCTTGCCAGTATGTCCTGCTGTCCCTACATTCCGTGAATGTGGGCAAGTATTTAGGGTATAAGAGTTTCATTTTTAGCAATACGAGCGACTAAGTCACGTGTTTAACTCTTCCTAAACGAGTCCCTTCACGGTTTTTAGGTGTTTAGGTTTAAGCCAACTTGTTTAATTCTTGAAGATAATTACGCTATCATTTCCATAAACACATGACTCATTGTCTACGTGTAAGTTGATTTTCAAACTTTAACTTATCGGTTTAGGATCAAGCATAGGTTAGGTTATAGCCTAATTTCATTTAATCATTGAACAAGATTCATGCTAAAATCTGCAACCTTTTACTAATAATTATGCAATTGAAAAACGATATTTATACCAATTGACTAGAGTTATGCAACTTAAGAATCATTTCATGCCTTGCAATTTCCTATGGATTATTAGCACTTTCCATAATGACTCATTGCAAAGAAGATATGTCCTAATAATGCGACATGCAATTTATACTTCCATGCCTAAACGGAGTGCACTATCTTAATTCCGTTTCGTAAATATGGACATTAATCAAAGTTCAATTCATTGAAATGCACAAAAACTACTTGCTAGAAATGCATATCAATTTTTCTGCTCACTTTATTTTGTTCATTTTATTAAAAATACTAATGGCTGAATTCCTCCATCGTGAGTTAATTTTTCTAAATTAACTAAGGCATTTAAAACGAAAAATGCATCCTATCTCCAAAAATCATCTACGCCCAATTGAATTCTAACGAGGTAAAGTAAAAATTAGGAAGAAAAACCTAGACTTGCGGTGAGATGTCCATGTGGATGCTAGGAGACGATCCTCCTGCGGGTGTCCCTTGTGCTTTCTTAGGAGCCATTGCAAATTCAGCCTTTTCGCCTTGGGCGCGGAGTTACGATCTTGTCCGTCTCCTTCGTACGCGAACACCCTTAGTGAATTTGCTTTATAAGGTCTTAAAACTAGTTAGGAGAGGAAAAGTCCACAAGAAGGCTTTAAGGACTTGTGGGAAACCTTACGAGAAGGGATTGAGGTGGAATTCACGCGAGATTGGGTGGAAGAATCCTGGAGGGCAGGGGATATAAGAACGGTGATAGGGCTTTGGGAAAGGGCCACAAGAAAGGATTTTAAGGGTTTTGGATTGCGGGAGTGGGGAAAACCCAGGAGAAGGGTTTTAAACCCCGGGGAGGGGGGAATTTATCAAACCTCTTTGGAAGGCCTTTTTGAAGGCCCGCAGGAAAAGGGGCTTAAAGAGCCCTTAGGAGGGACTTTCGAGAGGGTGGGAGGAAAGGGTATGAAAAGGGCCTTGTAAGAAGGAATTTTTGTATGGGGGGAGGGGGGGGGAAAGGGGATTAAGGACACTTGAGGGCCTTCAATGGAAAATCAGGGGGGGAAAGGGGGCTTATATGAAGGCCTTAAGTAGGCCACGTGAAAGAGGGGCTTCTAGGAGCTATAGAAGCTTTTGATGCTGTGGAAGCCCATGTGGCAGGAGAAGGGCGGTAGAAGGACTGGCGCAGACGGCGGCATCCAACGACTGATGGCGGCGATTTCCTGGCACACGGCAACCGCCAGGAGTACCTCCTCCCTCCACTACAGATATCAGCGCCTCCACTCCTCCTCTCCCTTCAGCAGCGACATCGAGTAGAACTCGACGGCGTGTGTGGCTGCTCCTCGGCAGCACCAGCATGTCGGTGTGCACCAGAGTGTCGACTCTCTCCCTCACGGTCATCTCTGGCTTCCCACCTTATGGCAGTGCGATGGTACTCAGGATGCACGGGTGGATAAGGCAATTCAGCATGTGGCAACCTCCTCCTGGCTATGCCCCATAGCCTTTATATAGGTGAGGGGAGGGGGATCCTCCCTCCCCTACGTGGCATCTCGCATGCCTCTTTCCCCCTGCAAGCTCCATCGAGGAGCTTGATCACACCTTCTATTCCCCTCTGCCTCCAGCACCACAGTCGACTGGGGGTATAAGGGGAATTAAAAAAATTGTCATTTATCCAATTCAATTATCCTTTATAGAGGTGGTTCACGCATGTTTGTGGAAGTTCAGAATGTTACATTCTCTCCCCCTTAGAGGAATCGAGATGTCCTCATCTCGAGATAAACTGGGGATATTGGTCGTTGAGAGTTCTTTTATCTATCCAAGTGGCATCCTCTTCGGGATAATCTTTGCACTAGACGAGGCATTCTCTCAAGATTCTGGATCTCAGTTGTCTCTCCCTAACATCTAAGATCATGTCAGGCCTTAGTTCAAGGACTCCTTGACTAGGCATTACAACTTGTTGGTCATCAAGTACATGGTTAGGATTAGGTACATACTTCTTCAATAGGCTAATATGGAATACATTATGAACCTTTAGGTTCTCAGGGAGTTGCATTTTATAAGCATTAGGTCCTAGGAACTTGAGGATCTTGTATGGTCCACAATACCTTGGACTTAGCTTCTTGCAATCTCCTAAGGATAGGGAACTCTTCTTAGGATGTACGCAAATGAAGACCATATCTCCCTCCTTGAAGATTCTATCTTGACGCTTCAAATCTGCGTATGCCTTCTATCTATCCTTGGTGGCTTGGATGTCCTGTCTTATTGACTTTATTTGGTCATCCATCTCTTCCAACATCTGCCTTGAAGCTTCAACCCTTAAGGTTGGATCTAAGAAGTTTAGGGGACTTCGACAGTCATGGCCATACAATGCTTGGAAAGGGGTCATTTGAATACTTTGTTGGTAAGAAGCATTGTAGGCAAATTCAACCAAGGGTAGGTATTGAATCCACCTTTTTGGTTCACGACAGCAGTATGCCCTAAGCATGTCCTCGATGACTTGATTGACTCATTCTCTTTGACCATCAGTTTGGGGATGGTAAGCCGTGCTAAAACAGAGTTGAGTCCCAATGGCTTCAAAAATAGCTCTCTAGAAGTGCGATGTGAAGAGAGAATCACGATCACTAATGATTCTTCTGGGTAGCTCATGTAGCTTGAATATCTCCTTGATAAACAATCTTGCAATGTCTGAGGCTTTATAGTTTGTCTTTACTGGAATAAGGTGTGCAACCTTAGTAAGCATGTCAACCACGACCATGATGGAGTTGTATCCTCCCTGAATTTGGGGTACGCCAACAACAAAGTCCATACTGATGAATTCCCATTTCATTTGGGGAATGTCAAGCGGTTGCAGCTTCCCTGGCATCATGACATGTTCGGCTTTGATATGTTGACAAGACAAACACTCGGTGACATATTTGAGAACATCACCTTTAAGCCTCTCCCAATGGTAGCTCTTCCTAACTGCATTGAGAGTCTTGGCATAGCCAGGATGTCCTGAGAAAGGGGAATCATGAGATTCCCACAATATCTTCTACTTAAGTGACTGACTTGCCAGTATACACAGCCTCGTTCTATAGTAGACAAGCCCACTATTGATAGAGAATTCATGATACTTAGCCTGCAGCTTTTGGTTCTGATCCTTGATAGAGATCTCCCTTAGCATCGTTTGGTAGGCTGGATCATGGCATGCATCCTCTCTAGCTAATTCAAGTATTGGATTGTTTGGCATAGATACTTTTGTAGCTAGAGATCTAGCTATTGATGGATTCTGCAAGATTAGGGAATTAAGGAATGCCTTGCGACTGAGTGCATCAGAAACTACATTCTCTTTTCCTAGTCGGTGTCGTTTTTCCTCCCAGAAAGAATTCCACCTTAGCAGTTTGCCTGGTACAAGTAACCTCACGACCATTTTCCAATTCCACAAGCAAGATAGGTGCTTCTACTATGGCTATTCCTAATCTTTTTACACAAGTGGGTGAGATAAAGGAATGTGTATTGCCACAATCAATCAAGGTCTTAAAACTTTTACCTTAATAGTCTGATGGTGTCTGAATCACCGAGAACTGGCGATTCGGGCCTTTCTTGTGTAGAGCGGCATGGACTGTCGCCCTTTTAAACTTTGCTTCCATGGTCGGATATTATTCTTCTTCGCACATTTGCCTATTGGCAACGCAGGCAATTCTTCCTCTGCCTCGGGTAGCGGCTCCCTGACCACGGCCCCCGTTCCTTGGAAAGGTGCTTGGCGATGTCCTCCTCCAAGCTTTGGACATTGCCTCTTGAAGTGACCGGGCTCATTGCAGTGGAAACAACGGAGGTTTCGGCCATTGCTTTGAGTAGGGACAAAGTTTTTGACATTATTAGTCCTTGCTTTCTTTCTTCGTCCTTGATTCTGACCTTGAACTCTCTTCATTTGAGGCCTGAATGCTCCTCTGTTCGGGTCATTATAAGACCAAGTTTTGTTACCTCTTGGTCTACCCTGCACCTCCTGAATTATAGGGGCAGCTCGAATGAGTGCATCCTGAAGATCAGATGGGCGCATCGGTTCGAGACGGGTATTCATTGGTGGATTTAAACCAGCACAAAATTTTGACACCTGCTGTGTCATGTCCATCTGTGGCACATACTTAAGAAGTGAGACAAATTTGGAATAGTATGCGTCAAGAGTGAGTCCCAACTGTTTTAGTTCGTAGAACTCATTCATTTTCTGTGTGCGATACGCAGGTGGTAAGTATCTTCCCTGCACGGCTTTCTTCAGCTTCTCCCAGGTAACGGATTCTTCCACGATCCCTTGATCCCTGCACCATTTCTTCCACCAAATCCTGGCTTCGCCGGTGAGCTTCAGCTTGGCGAGCATAGCCTGATTGGCGGGTGCAGTACCGGCTGCTCAATGCCACATATTCATTGGCTGAATTGGATGGAACAAGCATGAAGATACCCATAGCTAGAAAAAGAATCAAGCTCTTCAAACGAAGAGAAAGTTCAACATATGAGCTAGAAGACTTGAATATAATTCAAGAGCATGAAGACATAGAGGAAGCCACTTTAAGCATTAGTATTAGTGTCCATGGTTCAAAATATTAGATTTTTTTTGGACAAATTTTTAGTCAATTTTTGATCTTCTAGATATTATCTCTTGTAAAAATCCATAAAACTATAGATAACTTCTAGATTAGGAGGACATGTAAAAGAAAGCATGTAGATTTTAGCCAATTTGAGAGGATTTTATGTAAAAAAAGAGATTAGCGAAATCGCGCGACGCACGATCGCTGTTTTCAGGCAGTGAACAGCACTTTGAAAGTGGGAGATGAAGGAGGGATCTGGCAAGATCCTAGCCAGGTGTCCTGATATTTAACCCCCCTTTTGGAGCCATTGGAAGCATCAGATTGGAGATCTGAGCAGCATAGAGGAAGGTATTATTTTGTACACGTTTTTGTCTATTAGAGTTATATTTTCTCATAATGTTGAAAGAAACTGACAGGCTTCATCTCTATTAGTATTCTTCTATATTTTCTAATTCTTTCTGGGAGTATTCTTCTACATCTTCAATCTCTTCGAACCCCTTCTCTTCCGTCTACTCCCCTCCTTGAATCTACCTACACCCTGTTGTCTTTTATCTTCAAGAACTTGGCTTGAAACCTTCAACCCTTCTCTTATCTCTACCATCTCCAAAGTCTAAGCTCTTGAACCCCTATACATTCTTCTCTTGCCAAACCCCTCTGGTGACCTTCAACCCTATGCACTGCGACAACGTTCTTCTTTTTGTGTTAACTACCCACTGGACTGGGCCACCACCACTACTCTCACTCCACATATCATAACTAAAAGCTATATCTCTCTCTCTCTCTCTCTCTCTCTCTCTCTCTCTCTCTCTCTCTCTCTCTTTGTGGCATTGCTCTCACTACCTCTCTCTATCTCTCTCTTACCCTATTGATGGCATCATCTTTTCTATGCAAACATGCCCATCATATATGTGCTCCATTCCAATCATTGGAGACAAGCTCCTGGCACTTGGCAACTCAAAGGCAATATAACCATCATAGGTTGTTGGAAGCTCATAAATAGAAATTTTTTTGTGCACTCTAGAATGTATTGTGGAGACTACTCCATTTTGGCTAAAGCTTGATGAGGTCAAAGATACTCAGTGAAGCTATCGAGGAGGCCTCTACTTGTGGAACAGCTTTGAGTCTTGGCTCAACATCCTCATACTCCATGGCTAGGATATTTTTGGGTGCCAAATGTACCTTATAGAAAGATGTACTTTCAGTATCTATAACAAATCCCTTAGAACCATCCTCTAGAGTCACTAGTTCTAGCTTGATACCCTCATATTTTGGCATGATGTAAATCAAAGAAAAAATGGGACAATATATGGTCAAATTGTTTCATCAAATGCAAAAGTAAGTGGTTTAAGTTGCAATAACAAACAAGATATGGAAGGCATACAAAAAGAATAGGATTATTCAACCATTGTATATTGATGATAAGAGAGGAAAAAGAGACTGTGTATAGTTGTGGCGAATTGTTGGATCCCAACAAATACATGGCATCAATATGAAGACTTAGAGAAATTTTCAAGGATCTCTTGCAACATTTTAAATTGAGGGATTTGCAACCTCCAATATTGCAATATGATGAAGTATTTATGTCCAACATCAAGAGGACATCATTATAACTAAAAAGGCCTAGATTGAAGAAATAACTTTTCTTAAAGATATCAATGTGTTTGTCCTCAGTTAATAGTGATGATAATTGTATAAAGAAACGAGCTAGCATGGCAAAAGATGCAAAATATCTTGGTGTCCACAAAAGAAATCTAATTGTAGCAAGTTCTTGATTACAATTTGAAGATGATGGAGTATTGCTCTTAGAGACATGCCAAAGATAACCATCGATAATCACATTATTACAAATTCTATCAAAGACATTGTTTTATCCTTTTGGACAATAGAGATGCTTGTATCTCCAAACAAAAAAGATATTTGTTGTAAGCAAATTGGGAGGCATGCAATTGTCACACATCTAGTCCACTTACTTGATGAGTCTCAAATAGTGATCATTTTCACATATTCTTATTCTCTTTCTATGGCTTCATGTTGATTGGGTCTTATCTTCACATTCTCTTCTTCATAATGAAAATTGTTCTTACATTGGAAAGTACACAATTGAAGTTCAAATATTAGATCGTATCTAGTGATGTTCTCCTTCTTAATCCAAAAAACCCTTTTCATATTCAAAGAAAAATTTTCCTTCTTTATATTGTGATTTCTTGTTTTCAAAAATCACTTTTTTATGTTTATTCATTTGCATTACTAATATATCATTTTCTCTTGACTAGTACCTATTATGGCCCAAAGCATTTTTGTAGTGTAGAAAATCACTTCATCTTGCACAAATAGTGTTTTTTCTCATTCAAGCTGCACTTTCTCATGTTCAAACACTTCCTCATTTTTGAAAAGCACATTTTCTTCTTTTGAGAATAGTTTTTTCATGTCCTTTCATATCACACATAAAAGAGTATTTGTTTTTACTTTTTCTATGTAGATACCATTTTTTTTTCAAAAATCACTTTTATATTTCAAAAAACACTTGTCTATTTTGCAAAGCACTTATCCAAATCGAAAAGCAATTATGTATATCAAATAGATATTTTATATTTTCAAAAATACTTTTTCATTTTGTAAGTGTTTTTGTATTTTGAAAAGCACTTTTATGTTTCGAGTTTCTATTTCAAGAAGCACTTTCTTCTAGATTTAAAAAAACACTTGTCTATTTCATAAATCACTTATCCAAATCAGAAAGTAGTTGTGTATATCAAATAGATTTTTTTTATTTTCAAAATACTTTTGTATTTCTAAAGCACTTTTTATTTTGGAGACCACTTTTGTGTTCCGAAAGCACTTTTATATTTTGAAAAGCACTTTTGTATTTTGAAAATCAATTTTTTATTGATAAAGTATTTGTATAATTTCAAAAGTACTTTTTTATTCTCGAAAGTTTTTTTGATAGTACGTTTCTAATTTTGTACAATTGTTTATCTCAAAAAGTATTTATTAATTTTCTCAATTTATTTTCTAATTTTAAAAGTATTTTTTAATATCAAAAGTGATTTTTTAGATCCTATAGCAGTTTTCCATTTCCATAAGCACTTTTCTATTTTTAAGAGCACTTATTACAATATTTATTTCTTCTACTAGTGACCTAAGTTTCAATCTATTTATAGTAATCTTAATCATACTGATAGCTTTCTGTCTGAGAAATTGAGTGATAATCCCACTACTTATTTCCTATAAAACATATGTAGCATAATTTATTTTGCATTAAGAGCTTTTCAAGATATTTAAGGAAACCTATCCTCAAGTTAAATCTCTTTGAAATATTTCAAGGACTTGAAGCCATACTTTGTATGGCAATTGAAAGATATGTATATATGTTGCATTTCTCATGTCCAAATGATGTTTATGAAGGATGATTTTAGGTTCATACACCAAAGGCTTCATGACACAAGATGTGTGTGTGCATACCCTCTATGCGTCAAGGGTGCAAAGCTTTCTATTCACACAGTAAGGTAGTCTGTTTATAGTGGGTTCACATCTCTCTAAGAATCTTTGCTTTGCCCTAAATAGGAAGGGTCTACATTTCGTGATAGAAAATGCATTTTTGGGATTTGTTCTCAATGTGACATTGAAAAATTGGCCTTGTGCCCAATGGAGATTAGTAATACATCATTCTTACTATCATTTTATGTGTTTCAAGAAGACAAAAACTAGAGTCAATGGGAGTGGTAAAAAGAAGAAGAGGAAATATCTCTTTGTATAGCAAATGGGGTGTCTAGAATTCATGTCACTCATGAAACAGAAGATCAGAAGCTTCATTGTGAATAACTTCTCTATAGGTAGCAAAGTCAACAATTTAAAGATTTCCTAGCAAGGGTCTCCAATGGCATAGTAACAATGATGACTTTGTAGAGAACTATCAAACAAAATGAAATACACTTTATGCAATGGTATTGTGACCAGGTCACAAAATTGGTAACATAGAAGTTATTTTCGTTTTACAAATGAAGATATAAAAAAGAATTATCACTTCTATATCTCTTATGACAAAACACATGACACATTTTTTAACCAGTGTTGTCTCCTTTTGCATGCCAAGTGGTTGAAGGATCAGGGGTACAAGTTGAAACATGATTGGGTGTGGTCCAATGGTTGTGTAGTACAATTCAAGACAAAGCATCCATTCTATTTTGTAGTGCCAAGATAATTCACTTTATGACTAGTCTAGAGATGTTGTGGAGTTTTCTATGCTTAGAAATGGAAAGAGAGATCATGACAATGCAGGTGCTATGATAAAGCAAGAGTTGACAGATGAATAATTGAAACAAAGTCTATTTTTCCTAAAACATCCTTCTAATTGCATTTTCTTTCTTGAGGGCAAGTTTCTCTAACAATGATGTACATAAGGTTTCTTGGAGGTCAAGATAGGTGACATGGATAAAGAAAATCACTAGGATTGCAAATGCATGCTCAAGTCTCACTCCATGTATTCAATGAATGGATATTCATCCACCTATAAAAATTCTATAAGATATTGAGCACGATCACGCTTATGTGATCAGTGGTATGGATATGCATTGGAGAATACGTAAAAATAAGCAAATTGTGTAGAATTGGGAGTATCATGTTAGTGAACCCCTTGTTGATGATGGACAAGGTAGACCTTGCCATTTGATAAGGTATTCCTTGATGGATCAAGATCTCAATTGTTTATCTCGCTACCCAATGGTTACCTCATGGATATATCAAATGATACCTTATTAGTCTATGGGAGGTAGCTCTTCCACCTAGTCCACCACTCTTGGGGAGTCCACCTTATAGAAAATCTAAGTTACCACGTGATTTCAAAAGAAAGGGTATTATATATAGTACAATCTATAGGATTATATTTACAAAAGGTATTTTTAATTACAATTTGAAAAAAATAAGCAAGGTGATTGATCTTGAGTTCAGTCCAATATGGGAGACGAAAAAATATAGAGAATCTAAGGCACAAACAATATATTATTTCTTGTTCTCATAATGGAGTGTACTTTAAAGACAAACAAAAGAAGTAAACTAGTTACTGACTCATGCCGAGTGGAGGATGATCATTGGCATGTGTCCAAGTGTCCTTCCAATCTTGAATGGTGAGAGATTGTGGAGTTCTTCCATTAGTGGGGGGTGAATATTTGGGGTGGTCAATAGGAAGAAAATGATGATGATTGTCATAGATAACCTTCTTCAAGCGTGTCGGTCTAGAAGAAACCAGAGAGGGACCGCAAATTGGACGTGCATGATATCTTGATGTAGTTAAACCTGTAAAAACAAGTGGGTTAATAATGATATATATTTGATTAAGGGTAAGAATGAATAAAATAGAGTATGCAACTACCTGAACACTCTCTATAGTCTGGAAAGTCATGCATGGTCCACAACAACATGCCCTTTAGAGTGAAATCTCTAGAGTACAATGATGCATTCACATCTTGCAATTAGTAAAGTAAAAGGGGTCATTTTAAGGCCTTATATCATGTAAAGAAAGGGTATTTCTTAATATCCTTTGAACGCACATTATATAGATGAATTCTTATAAGTGGACCCCCAAGAGTCCACTGAGGTGCCAATGAAGGGCTTTAGTTGGCTGACATAAAAAGCAATGTCAATCTTGGTGGTGGAGGAAAGATCTAATCAATAAGCCAAGTCATCAACTCTCTTTAGAACTTGATAGGCACAATACAAATGATTGGCCAACTTATTATTGCTACCTCCATGAGAGTGGAGTAGTAGGACTTGAATTCAAAATGTCTTCTTCTCTCATTAGCATAAAGATTCATACAATATTGTGTTGTCCAAAGATTCATCTTGCATTGCTGAAGCAAGGTGTGCATGCACTCTAACTCCTCTTTACTTTGGGGTTGATCTTGTCATTGAACAGGACCATAGGGAGGGGAACCTTATACCCATGTAGTGCCTCAAAAAGAGAAACCCCTATGCTAGAGTGCGTGGAGGTGCTGTATGCAAGTTTAACCAAGTGGAGCCACATATCCCAACTATGTTGTGTATCATGGAAAAAGCACCTTAAGTAGGTCTCACTACAAGGATTCGAGCTAGTAGCGACGCCGATTAGCGACGGCGGATAGCGGCGTCACTATTGGCGTCGCTATTTGCGTCGCTGACGCAAATAGCGACGCCGCATGGAAAAAAAGCGCGGCCAAAACCAGAGCGTCGTTTTCATTTTCTTTTCTTTGCCTTTTGAGAGCGAGAGCGAGGGAGAGAGCGAAGGCTTTGTGAGAGAAGAAGAGGAAGAGACTTGCTGCCGCCGCCGCCGCCGCCGCCGCCATTGTTCGCGAAGGAGAGGAGGAGCCCTTGTTGCAAAGAGAAGCCGCCCATGCTCGCCATATCTCATTGGTGAGTCTCCCTCTCTCTTTCTTTTGTTTGTTGAAGGTTTAAATCGTTCTCTTTTGCTTGTTTAGGAGAGGAAATGAAAGAGAATGAGAGGGAGAGGGAGAGAGAGGGAGAGAAAGAGAAAGAGAGGGAGAAAGAGAGGGAGAGGGAGAGGGAGAGGGAGAGGGAGAGGGAGAGAAAGAGAGGGAGAGTGCATTCTCTCTCTCTCTCTCCCTTTTGCTTGTTTAATGTTTAAATTACTTTCTTTTTTGCTTGTTGAAGAGAGGAAACGAGAGAGTAAGAGAGAAAGAGAGGAGAGGGAGAGGGAGAGGGAAAGAAAGAGAAAGAGAAAGAGAAAGAGAAATAGAGGGAGAGGGAGAGGGAGGAGAAGGAAATAAGAGAGGGAGAGAAAGAGAAAGAGAGGGAGAAGGAGGGGGAGAGTGCATTCTCTCTCTCCCTCTCCCTTTTGCTTGTTTAATGTTTGAATCACTTTATTTTTTGCTTGTTTAGGAGAGGAAATGAGAGAGAAAGAGAGCGAGAGGGAGAGGAAGGGGAAGGAAATGAGAGAGGGATAGAAAGAGAAAGAGAGGGAGAGTGCATTGTATCTCTCCCTCTCCCTTTTGCTTGGAGGATGTTTAAATCACTTTATTTTTTGCTTGTTTAGGAAATGAGAGAGAAAGAGAGATAGAGAGGGAGAGGGAGAAAAAGAGAAAGAGAGGGAGAGGGAGAGGGAGAGGGAGAGGGAGGGGAAGGAAATGAGAGAGGGAGAGAAAGAGAACGAGAGGGAGAGGGAGGGGAAGGAAAAGAGAGATAGAGAGGGAGAGGGAGAAAAAGAGAAAGAGAGGGAGAGGGAGGGGAAGGAAATGAGAGAGGGAGAGAAAGAGAACGAGAGGGAGAGAGAGAGGGTGAGAGAAAGAGAGAAAGAGAGAAAGAGAGGGAGAGGGAGAGGGAGAGGGAGGGGAAGGAAAAGAGAGATAGAGAAGGAGAGGGAGAAAAAGAGAAAGAGAGGGAGAGGGAGAGGGAGAGGGAGGAGAAGGAAATGAGAGAGGGAGAGAAAGAGAACGAGAGGGAGAGGGAGAGGGTGAGAGAAAGAGAGAAAGAGAGAAAGAGAGGGAGAGGGAGAGAAAGAGAGGGAGAGGGAGGGGAAGGAAATTTAAGATAATAGACTTATTGATAATGGTATGCAATGTGCTTTGCCATGGGCCACGTACTTCATCAAAATGAACCCAAAATTATTGTTATAGAAGAAGAAACCCTTAAATTGAGTATAGGATAATTTCTCTCAGGTCTTATGACTATGAGTAGAATTGATTGAAATAAATTTTATTACTATAGTTATAAAATTTCATAGATGGCACGCATTAATTTTAAAATGGATTACTTATACTCAAAGCCGAGATATAACAAATAATTATCTACCGGAACAAACAAATCGTTGAGCATGATACAAGGCCGAGATATAACATCGAAAAATCTCTCGACTACTATATACAATGCAAGGTTTATGGTCAACTTGCAACTTGACGTACATCTCCTACATCTCCATAAAGCTATCCATTTAAGCCTCGTTTGCTGTAATGTAGATAAGATGGCAAACGAAGAAGGTCTTATTGTTCAAGACCGCGAGACGTATCTTAATCAGCGTGTCCCATGTCCTTGCTCTCAATGCAAGTTGGCAATTAGACGAAAACGCCGATTGTCTATAGAACACGTACGACGATTTGGCGAGTTTCAATCTGAGATCATTGATCAGGCGATTGCGGATTTTCAGCAAACGGTAATTTGAAGTTAGCATTTTTCATGCATTGTACTCTCAAGCTAATTGAAAACCATACACAATAAGATTGGGTCTTGTTGGCAAATTTTGTATCCAGGGGGGTGATGTCTCGACCCAAGGGGGAGTGCACCCTTTGCGGCCAATTAGAAGAGTTCATGGACGTGCGATGGATGGATTGCAGGAGCCAATCGACCACTCGCAAGGCCCATCTATACCGTCAATGCCAGAGGAGACAGACAACCTTCCCGACTTGCCTACAATCTTGGAGCCTGAGATGGAGGCAATGATCGATGCATTGATTCCCATGGATGTTGAGACATCTGACCCGCTTAGAGAGGAAGCATCCATACCATTATATGATGGGTGCCGAGTATCTTGGTTGAAGACATTGCTTGCACTCTTAAGTGTGCAAGCAAAATACGGTTGGAGCGATACGAGTGTGACTGAGTTATTCAGGTACCTTGCACATAGACTTCATTGTTTTTTTTTAAACAGTATTATTGCAAACATTTGTGTTTTTTCAAGGTGTTTTATGATTTTTTTTAGGTTATTGAAATATCATATATTGCCACCTGCAAACACCATGCCTGAGTCTCGTAATGATGCACGACATGTTTTACGGAAGCTTGGCATGGACTACAATAACATCCATGCATGTATCAACGACTGCATATTGTTTCGAGATGAATACGAGACTATGGAGACATGTCCAAAGTGTGGTGCTCACAGGTATCGACAGGACTTGCAAGGGCAGACCATCCCTCAAAAAGTTCTCAGACACTTTCCGCTCATCCCCCGCATAAACCACATGTTTCGCACGTCTGCCATGGTAAGCTTGACAACGTGGCATGTGCAGAATAGGTCCACGGATGGAGTTCAACGAATATCAGCAGATTCGCACGCATGGAGCCACATTGACTCTACCTTCCCAGGCTTTGCGCGAGAGCCAAGGAATCTTCGGCTCGGTCTCGCCATGGATGGTGTGAACCCATTCGGTCTGCGCTCGACTTCTTACAGTGTGTGGCCTATAGTGCTTGTCAACTACAACATTCCTCCATGGCTTTCTACGAAGAAAGGACATCTCATCCTTAGCTTGCTCGTCCCGGGCCGCTACAAAGTAAAAAATATGGACGTGTATCTTCGTCCATTAGTCGATGAGCTTAAGATTTTGTGGGAGGAGGGGGTCACGGTGCAAGATATAAGCAGGCGCGATGGTCGGCGGTCAGCCAACATTCAAGCCATTCTCATGTGGACGATGCATGACTTTCCGGGATTGGGAGAGTGCTCAGGTGAGCAGACCTTTATTCTCGCTGGTAATATCTATATTTTATTTCATTCAATCAAGTATTCACTAGGTCGTGGATCGCCTTGCAGGTCTCGTTACCTCAGGTTATCATGCATGTCCATTGTGTGGGCCACAGTTAGACTCCCGAAGGTCACGAACCATGAAGAAGATGGTATATCAAGGACACGCCGCTTTCTTGCCGGAGGATCATGAACTCAGGGAAGGTTTTCTTGGACGACCTCCAGCACGTATGAACGCTGCAAGCTGGTACGAGCTGAAAATGGTAAACCCGAAATCACATCCAAATGGAATGCGACAGTTCTCAGTTTTCTACGAGTTGCCATATTGGACCCACTTACAGGTCAACCACTTGTTGGATCCCATGCATATTTTCAAAAATGTGGGCAGCTTGCTATGGGACCACATCACAGGAAAGAGAGACACTATAGGGTCACGAATGGATTTAAAGGAGGTAGGTAAGATGGAGGCGCTTTGGCCGCAGTCGAGTGCTGAAGGGGGAGTGCAGCTTTCTCGCACTCCCTGGATATGTTATACCTTCAACCTCCGACAACCTCGATGGTGGTATGTTATACCTTCAACTCCTCGAGGTGCGAGAGTATATGATCAAAGCGATGTTCCAGGCATAGATGAAGAAAATATGCAAATAGAGGGATCAATATTACAAGGGGTGGAGGCCACCACAAGCTTGGAGCCCGCATCGACTAACAATAATGGAAATACAGAAGTCGTAGAATTTTTTGAGAACGAGGCAGACTCGTTCTTTTGTGGTGACATGTCTATCGACCTTCCAGTGTATGCAGAGTTGTGTCAGGAGATTAACATGGGACCATAGAATACTTCATTCTTGGAGAATTGTATTACTCAATTCGTTGTTTAGATCTTCCATAAAGGTAGATAAGATACGCATTTTAAGAGGGATTTTTCAAAAATGATTTATATTAATGTGCTTTGTATAGTTTAAATTGATTATTCTAACATCATTTTTTATCTGTGCAGGTATCGACATTTTCAGGATGAGTCGAGGGATGAGTGATGAGGAGTTTCAGGACATGATGGCACGCATGTCTCCAGATCAGCTCGCGAGATTCAGAGAGATGGCAGATCAGGAGCTGTCTCGTTCTTCTTCAGGGCGCTCTGCTAGATCAGCTTTAGCACGATCAGATGCTTCAGCTTCGAGCAGACGATCTCGACGCTCGCGACTTGGGCCAGAGGGAGGGACTACGACTGCAGGAGGATCAGGGGGGTGCTGCTGTGGAGACACGGACGTGGTGTCTCCGTCTCGTCGTTCAGCTGGAGCTGCGTCACCTCCAGGATTTGTCACACCTGTGGGGACGTCCACTCCAGTTACTCCCGCTTTTGCGCAGCCGTCGGCAGATGGCACGCCTTTTGGTGGCACTCCTTTTGGTGGCACCCCCTTTGGTGGCACCCCTTTGAGTGGCACTCCGGGAGAGGGTACCCCCGTCGGTACACCGGATGTGCAGGGGTCTCCTGGATATGCCCAGGAGCGTGGATGGAGATGGGAGAGGGCCCATCTTAGGCATACTCCTAGGGGTTATGGATACCTAGTGGATGGCAGGTCAGGAGCCATCATCATGAATGATGAGGGGAGGAGGGTGATGGCTCGCATGAGGGAGTTGTGCCAACAAGTTTTTCGGCACAACGTCCTGGATCATTGGAGGAACATATCGGAGGGGAGCAAGGACTACATAGTAGCATCCTTGCACGAGGAGTTCCCAGTGCCAGCCGCAGTGGATAGATTCTCTACAGGCTGGATGATGGATTGCATGCGTGCATACATGTCACATAGACGATCCGATGCACGCAAGGCAATCAAGAGTGGGGCTCCAAAGCCCGAGTGGTTAGATGCAGACGACTGGCGCCGACTGAGGGAGGAGGCTACAAATTTGCCAGGACGTTGGAGTCAACAGAGGGAGGCGGCGAGGGCACGAATCGAGGCCGGATCGGTACATCATCTTGGGAGTGGCGGCCACAGGACATATTTGGAGGACTTTGTAAGTTTCTCTTTTGTTTTGCTTATTTGTTTTTTTGAGATATTCTTTGTACTGACAATCATGTTTCTAACAGTTAGCATTTTGTTTTCTTTGCAGCACTCCGTTACAAATTGCGATCTACAAGGCCTTGAGACTCGATATGCAGAGAGGCACGGTTTCAGGGCATTGATCGACCGATTGTATAGACGCGGTGGCCCTGTAAGTCACTCATCTTTCTTGTCCGTAGTTACCATGAGATATTTGAATGCATTATTGTATGGTGGATTGATATGTTGTTTCTTTTTCTGCAGAATCCGTTTGATGCTCCTTTGCAGCGGGACGAGCTTTCGGGGGACGAGGATTTGTAGCTCGCCCTTGGATCCTTAGAGCTCACACACCTTTAGTTTTTAGTCGCCCGATCTATGTAGACATTTTCTATGTATTAGTGATAGCGTTTCATGATTGTACCAATCGCATTTTATGCGATATCATGTATTTATTTCATGTATCAGTTTTATGATTTTAGTATACATTCTTTTTGTTTGCAAACGCTTTGTATGCAGCAGTGCAGAAACTATTTTGTATGGCTCTCATACAGCACACAGTGCTATATGTGGCAAGGCAGCTTGCTGCCCTGCCACAATTTTTTTTTTCTCTGTTACCGTCGCTATTTGCGTCGCAAATTTACTGCACGCGTCGCTATTGGCATCGCTATGAGCGTCGCAAATACTCTGCAACCGTCGCTATATGCGTCGCATTTGCGACGCATATAGCGACGGATATAGCGACGATTCTATGGCGTCATCAATAACAACGCTTTTTGCGACGACGGGGGCAAATTTTGTTGTTTGTATTTTCGTCGCTTTAAACGTCGCTATAAGGTCTATATCTTGTAGTGTCTCATACCATTTATTAACACCCTCTTAGTTTGACTTACTGACACCCTCTTAGCAAGCTTGGTACCTATAGATGTGAAAAGTGCTTGCCAAAAGTTGTGTATAAACTTAGCATACCTATCATAAACTTTTTCTACAGTAGTCCATGCAATTTAAACACATGCTCCATAAACTAAGTGGCCACTTGAGATGCAATATACTAAGTGAGAATAAAGTGGGCACCCTTAGTGAGTCTATCAACTACCACATATATACTCTTCTATACTTTCTTGGAGGTAGGCAACCCATTAATGAAATTCATAGTGATATGTGTCCATTTCCCTTCAGAAATAGGCAGGGGTTGTAAAAGACAATCCAATCTTTTGTGACTATCCTTATTCCATTTGGCATAGGACACAATTATCCACAAAATCCTTAATATCCCTCCATAGGTCCTTCTAGTGAAAACTCTTGGCAATCCTATCATATGATTTGAAAATACCCAAATGACCAATAGTGGGTCCAAAATGCATCTCTTCCATGATCTTTTGTGTGAAGTGGAAAGTGTAGAGGATGACAATCTTGCTGTGGAACCATATAAGGCCATTTTTTAGATGATATTGAAAGTTTTCGGCCATTATCCCATGTTATAATTTCTCAAATATGTGGTTGAATTTCTCATTCGGAAAATAGGCCTCTTGAAGCTCCTTAATCCAATCACTATGCAACTCAAAAATGGAAGATACTCTACATGTCCATATTCATGACAGTGAATCAACCACTATATTGTCTTTGTCCCTAGTATATCAAATGTAAAAATTATAATTTTGCAAGGCTTCCACCCATCTCCTTTGCTTAGGAGTCAAAGTAAATTGAGCCAAGAAGTATTGGAGGACTCAATGGTCACTCTTCACTCTAAACCAGTGCTGCCATAGAGATAATGGTACCATTTCTTAACATCATGAAGGATGGCCAACTTCTCTTGGTCATAAAAATTCATCTACATCTCTTTTTTATCAAGCTTATGGCTCTCAAAAGAAATCACACCATGCTCTTGCAATAGTAAGACATCACCAATACCTCTACCACTAGCATCACACTAAATGTAAACTCTTTCAAGAAGTCATGGTATACGAGGATGGGGGCTGAATGAAGCATTTTCTTCAACTAGTTAGAGCTACAATCAATAGTACTATCCCAAAAAAATGATTCCTTCTTTAACCGATTTGTCAAAGGTGCTGCAACGGTGGCATAATGCTTGATAAAACATCTATAAAATGAAGAGAGACCAAGAAAATTAGATAATGAAGTGGTGTTGGATGGTGTGGGCTAGTCCTTAACACGTTGCATCTTTTTGGGGTTGGCTTGTATGCCATTTTCACTAACAATGTGTCCCAAGTGCTCCATTAAGGTCTACATAAATATGTGCTTACTTACCTTAGTAGATAGTCTATGCTCTCTCAAGACATCAAACACTCTTGATATGTGTCAAGTGCTCCTTTAGTGATTTGTTGTAAATAAGAATGTCATTAAAGAATAAGAGCACAAACTTGGAAAGAAAGTGATGTAAGATTTTATTCATGAAGCTCTAAAATGTGGTGGGGGCATTTGTCAATCCAAAAGGCATCACTAGAAAATGATAAAGCCCAGATCAATCCTAAAAGTGGTTTTGACCTTATCACCCTCCCGCATATGTATCTAATAATAGTCAAAGCACAGATCAATCTTAGTGTAGTACCGTACGCTTTTTGAATCATCCAACAAGTCATCAATTCTTAGGATAGGATAATGGTTCTTGAGTAAGACCTTACTCAAGTCTCTATAGTCAATGCATATGCAAAAAGAGCCATCTTTCTTCTTAACTAGCAGGACTAGAGATGCATAAGTTGAGGAACTCATTTCAATAAACCTGATCTTAAGTAACTCTTTGATTTCCTTCGCAACTTCTTTATGCTCACACTTGGAGAGTTTATAAGGTGGCTTATTCATTGGCTTAGAATGGGGTTCTAGATCAATTAGGTGGTCCACTTTCCTCTTAATAGGAAGGATTGTAGGCATCTGAAATAAATAACCATACTCCTCTAGTAAGGCTTTCAATGTTAAATTCTTAGATACTTGTGAGGACTACTATAAAATTTTCTTATTCAAGTGTAAGACAAAGATTTATGAGCATTTCCTAAACTGCCATTTGAGTTGCTTTGCTGTAATTAGATGAAAATCAGCATTATCATGAACTCCCTCTCATAGATGAGTTGCCCATGCATAACAAACTCCATGTAGAGTTAAGAGAAGTCCATAGAAAAGTTATCCAAGTATTTCAGCTAGTCACAACCCAAGACAACATTAATGGGACCCATGTCTAATGCAATTAGATCAATTGATGCCACATAGTTATTAGCCAAGCACAAGGAAACTTTGGAGCATATATCTATGTTGATTTCTTCTCCTCTATTTCATACATGAACTTTCATGGGGTGCTGTGATTGCGTAGAGATGCATTTCAACTTATCAATGGCTAATTTATAGAAAAAACTGTGTATACTACCACCATTTACTAGGATAAATACATGCTTTCCATTAATGCTTCCTTGAATGCACAAGGTGTTGGGGCTTTTGGAGCCAATAAATGCATCCATGGAAATGGAGTAAAGGAAAGTGGTAGCCCAAGGGGGTGTAGTAGGAGTGATCAAATCAATATCATGAGGCGGGTAGCCACCTAGGTCAAAAGGGAAACCCATGCTCTAGAACATAGGACTTCTCCTAGTCAAAATCCTCTGCATAATTCTCATTTTCAGCATGTGTAAGGATATTTGCAACATTCAAGGTATGTAATTGCATCTCATCATTTTGCCAATCCTCCTAACATAAGTGCTATGAACTTTGACCACCGTTGTTGTCTTGTAGGGGCATTTTGAGGCATGGTCTTCTGTGTACTGATCTCCATACTTAAAACACAAGCCGTTTTCTTTTCGATCTTTTACAACATTTAGGAAAATGAATTTTTAGCCACTTTGACCACTCGAGGATGATACATTTTGGGGCCCATTTTCAACATATTCACCCTCACTATTAGAGCTAAGTGTTATTCCGAAAGTCCCATGTTTTCTTTCAACATGGAAGGGGAGTAAGTGAGGATTTTGGAGTTACTACTAGGTATGGGGTTGCCTCTAAAAACACCACCATATTGGCTTAGCCTCATGGGGTTACATGGCTATCCAAAACCTTGCTAAAGACGCTAATTTTTATGGTACTTCCTTGCATATCTTTTAGCCAATTCAATTGCATCAAATAAAGTAGAAGGATTTTGAGCCATTACATCAACTAACAAGCTAGGCTCTAATCCATAGATGTACTTGTGTAATTTTTCATCATCACTAATGCTCTTAACATACATGGTAAAATTGGTACCAGGGTCTTGCCATCTGCTCTTTTTCCATCGAGGATACAAAGACTTGAACCATATGCATTTTAATCTCTTCCCAATCAATAAACTAATTATTCTTAGCGCTCATGTAGCACCACCAAGTATGGAAAAATCCCTCTAGATGGAGAGAGGTAAACATAATTTTCTAATCATCAATAGTGCACGAGTAAATATTAAAGTGCAACTCCAATTTAGAGATCCATTCTTCCAAGTCCAATGGGGATGGTGATTTCCCATTGTACTTGTAAGAATGATCTTGTCATGGAGATGAATGGGGCCTTGTTGTCCATATATACTATGCTACCCGTACATCCCATGATGTCCATACAAGCCATGTTATGCATTGACCCCATACTACCCATGATAACCATGCTTTCCATGGGTGTTATATAGCCCATTATTGCCATGTTGGCCATGATTATCATGCTGTCCATTATTGCCATGTTGACCATGATTATCATGCTATCCATTATTGTACTGAGCCATATAAGTGCCATTGGGCTACTAGGAAGAGAGGGTGAGCTTCTGCCACCAATGGTGGCTAGGGGTCTCACGAGGAGATTAGCTTTGTGGATGATGGGAGAGCTTAAGAGAGGCTCATTGGTAATATGAGAGGGCTTGCAAACCTCATATGTGGTAGCAAAGAGAATGCCCTTACCTTCAAGGATATTGTGTGGGCCATGAAGTGGTTTCAATGGAGGAGGCCATTGTAATTCATGCTTGGACTCGTTTGCCTTATCTTGTGCCAATGTAGTGGTTAACTGGGCTATAAGAGTGGTGAGGTTCTCTAAGGTCTATTGACTCTGAGAGTTGGAGAGGGCTATTTTCTCAATTGTAAGATCAGTTTGAGAGAACTTGATGATGATTAGCAACCATATCATTATGCCTTTCCTTGTGACAAAGCTCATGTTGACAAAGGGCGTAATTGAGCATATTACAGAGGTCCATATCGGGCATCTCCTCATGCATGTGACCATTATAATCTTGTGCCAAGCTAGGTTCATCATTCATAAAGGCCTTGGAGTCTCTAATCTCCCTTTGGACCTCATCATGGGCCTTGCTTTTGCCTCTCTACCCTACCATCTAAGTATAGTCCACATGACCCATTGTCAATAAAATGGGCATAACTTCTACTAGGAAACTCCAATCGAGGAGTTTTTTTATTAAAATTTAAGTACACAAAGTCTTCTTTGAGATGAGCTTTTAATATTTGTGACAAAAAATGGCTAGAGAGCTATGGAATTAAATCTTTGTGGTTGTTGATCTACACCTTGTCCACAGTGACCTTAATACACAAAAATCGTAATCTCTTTTAGATCATAACTCCAATCAGGGAGATCTTTGATTCAAATAAAAGGGAAATATGCTCTCCTTGAGAGATCTATAGGATTCCCTCCCATATTTAATACGGATTTTACTGTAGCAATATTTATGTGTGTCCTTAAATCCATACAACTAAAACTCTTCCTGTCGTAGTTCAACTTCACACTGTATGAGTGGCTCAAGGAATAAGAATATTATGCATCACGATAACTATCATACATAGCATATTGAGTGCAATGTGATCCCAAGTACCTTTAAGCATTATTTTACTCTACCAACACTACATATGGAATCCTCAATACCATACATCTCGCATTAACTGCATACTTGTCAAGTGTTATACATGGGTGCCCTACTCAATGAATGTGCCTCGTGTCAAGGGATATATCATTGGGAATGGGGTGATCACGGAGTGTATCTGCACCTGTATACAAGTGTCAGGCTCCAAATCACCAAGAGGTGGGAAAAGTTCCTAGGTGGTGCATTCATTTAGGATCTTAAGTGGTAAGGGAGGGTCAACTCTCTTTTGTCTTACCACTTTACCTGGCATTGATCTTGTTTCTCGACTGGAGTATACATGGTAGACATTTTTAATTAATCAACCAGCATGAGATGCATAAGAAAATTGAACATTGGGCCTTTTCGTGAGATGGAAGAAATTGGCAAGAGCTTAGATGGAGATCTTACCTTGGTAGTTCACTGACGCACTAGCTACCATTTACCCTTTTTACAATGGCTTACTACTCTATTGGGATCAAATTAGTATAAACATGACAAGGGAATGTTGGGGATATCATTAACTAACTAGATAGAGTTGCTATTGTTAATTAGATTTCTAATGTAGTAGGGAAAGCAAGCAAGCTATTGATTCAATTGGATAGCATGCATTCAATGAAAGACTCTAAGTACAAGACAATATGCAACCTTAAATCTCTCCAACAAAAGAACTTAGCTCCACAATTGGATTAAAATGATAGATTAAGGTTTAATTAGAATGCATGTTCAATGCTTAGAGTAGATGAATGAAGCTTGATCCAACAATAGGGCGCAAATCCTCCATTAATTCAGCCCGAGGAAGCAAAACACCTTCAATGGGATATGATATTCAAGTAATTGATGCTTGCTCTAATGGTGGAGGCTCTCCTACATACTTGATCTCGAGCTTTCTCTTCAAGAGTCAAAAGCTTCAAGTGGAGCTTTCATGGCAACCCATGAAAAAACTATGCATTTTTGTGCCAATCCTTCCCAATCAACCTCCAATGCTGCAGTAGTAAAGGGAGCTTGTAGGAGAATGGAATTGGTGTTAGGGAGCTAATACATTTTGATAAAAGAAATCTTAGATGAAGAATCCATGGCTACCCCAACTTTCCAACTATTGTCAAATATTTTAGGGTTTGCTCTAGGAGCAAGAAGCATCAAAGAGGGGAGGCGAAGTGCTTAATGGGTGCTGACAAATAATAAGGCTAGGACTTGCACGAGCTTCAAGGAGTTGCTAATGGAGATTGGGTAGGCAAAAACAGCCATCACAGCTTGCATCACAATTTGCAGGGGCTATCTAAAGGGCAGTACAAGCCTCAGACTAGTCAAGGTGCTACTTAATATGAAAGGAAGCCACTAGTTACTTTCTCTGAGGTCCTAGAGGAGTGGAGTGAAGATCTTGGGGATTCTTGGGTATAGCAATCATGGCAATTCTCAAAAGGAGCTTGGGAAGAGAAGAAGAAGACTCACTTGAAAAAGCAACCACAAACAAAATCTTCACCAAGTCATGTAAGTCTTTGATGGCAATTTACCTCTTATAATTTGATTGTGAGTTAAAAACGCCTTGCTATTTTTACCCCTTTACCTCCAAATGTATCCAAGCATCCAACCATAGCCTATGTGGTCTTTAAAAAAGCTTCCCATTAATTGTAGTACTCCTTGTTGCACCTATACATACTCTTGGGTAAGTTACTCATGAATATATGTATGCATCACGTGGGTTCAAAATAAGGTATTTTTAAAATACCATTTTTGTACATTTTTTACATACACAAGGGTGCAATATAAAGGGGTTATCTAAAGATTGAATAGAAAAAAGTCATGTTTTATTTTTAAAAAATCACAAATCAGGATATTTATAAATAGGCCTTGATTGCATTCGATGTAGAGGATATACATACAGTAACTTCCTTGAGTACATACTACTTGAGTAGCTAGGGTTTCTAAAGGAAGCTAGATTGGAAAAAGAAAAGGGAGAAATTACCAAAGTGTGATGCTCTAATACCAATTATAAAAGAAGAGAGGCTAAGAGGAGAGAGAGAGAGAGAGGAAAAAGAAGAGAGAGAAATACTAGAAGAGTAGAGAGAAAGACATGAAAGGAGAGAAACTGAGGGAAGAAGCTATGGAAGCTAAAGGAGAAGATGAAAAGTTAGTTTTTGATTATATGTGTGGATGCCCTAAACTAGGTCTCTTACACCTTTTATAACCCGATCAGTTTGACTAGGTATCTAATCCCCTAATTCCCATATGTCTCACTCATTTTGAGAGAGAGAGAGAGAGAGAGAGAGAGAGAGAGCATAGAAGAGATAACTTTATACAAAGGCAATAGAGCATCATGCAATTGAAAGCAACACAAAACTAGAATTGCATGGGAATAAAGGGAGAGAGATAGATAGAGATCCACATATGGGAGTGATAGAAAAGGAAACAATGGGAATGACATTCGCATGTCTCCGAATGAGGAGATGAAGAACTACTAATAGGTAGCAATTTTACCACTTATTGCTAGTCCTTTTGGACAATAGTGAAGTTCAAATTTGAAATTTGTGAAAAAAAAATCCCTCCTTTTCTGCAATTCACCTTGTTTCAAACTATGCACAACACTTTTGCTAAACCACCAAAATAGCAAAATTTTGGTTCCATTTAGCCCTACTTTCACTATTTTCTAGTTTTATTAAAATTATAATACATATACATACATACATACATATAAATAAATATTTATTTATTTATATGTTTATATATGTGTTAGTATGTACATATGTTTCAAACTTGATTGCTAGTAATACCTACTTTGCAATCATTAATCTAGATACTTTGAAATAGGTGCATTCTAAGAAATGCATATTTTTATATCCACCTTTGAGACCATTTTCATTGGAAAAAAAAATTAGTGGTTCTAATCAAAACATCACAAAAGAAATTTTTATTAGGCCAAAGGTTACATAAAAAATACTTTGATATGTATGAGATGCATTCCAAATAAAACAATTGTAATTAAATAAAAATGGTCAACTTTTTCAATAGCTCTAGACAGCATTCCTAAGAGTGATTTTGATCAATTTTCATGTACTTTTGAAAATCCAATTTTTGTAGATAATGATTTTTCACTTAAAACTTGTTTCAAAACTTTAGTTCTCCTATCTGACAATATTAGTAAATTTCCATACAATTTCAGTATCATATGTGTTGTTGCCCTAATCTATACAGAATGCATAGTAGGATAGGCAATGCCACATTGGAAAAATACCTAATCTTATATTAAACAACTCATAGGCACTCAAATATAATCACATAGAGACATAAGAACACATACTTCATTACTAATACTCTAAGAATCAAAAATAAACATAAGGAACATGCTGAAAGTATAGCAGAAACATAATGAATGATGGCGCCAACTATTAGATTTGATATATTATGATAAGAATCCACCATAGATAGGTCGTGAATATCAGATATGATTCCAAAAACATGAATGACACCCCCTCAGGTCACGTTTTTACAACAGCCTACAAATTGCACTTCATGGGCCATATAGCTTCATGAGGCATTTAAGGGTTGTCCCACACATAGAACTAATATAACTAAGGTAAATCCATGCTAAGGATAGAACACATGAAGTGTGAAACTATGGCTAACACCTAGCACAGCCTGGTGGATAGTTGGCACAACCATGACTAGAACCCTTGTGTGATTCATGGTGTCATATGCCTTATCCAAAAAACCTGACATATCTAGTGAGAAAAACTATGTCTTACTCACAACCTTGCACCATGAAGTAAGCCACAAAGAAATAATAAGTAGAGTCTCTCTTGTAGGATACTTATAGCCCTCTAATATAGTTGCATAATCCACTCAAAAGATAATCATAAAACATAAAGGCATACATAGTAAGTATGATGGAAAAATAAAGAAAGAAAGTCTGATAGTGGAAGAAGAGAGTGTCTCATGAGCATCATGAGAGTAAGTGATAGACTACTAGTGTGCATGTTGCTCATGTGATGCAAGAGGTAAAACATCCATGTAATGAATCTTATCCACTGTAAGCTCCCTAATCTTTACTTGCTCACTAATGACATGCAATACATCATTAATATCATCCTTGACACCATCAACATCTAAAATTTGATTTTCAGCATGAACAATCTGTTTAACACTCTCCAAACTAGTAACCATTTCCACAAGTCTATGATAATCAACTTGCATCCCATCAATTTTCTCCTTAAGAGCATTCTTTTCATGAATAAGTGCTTCCATATTTTTATACACAAAGGATTGTTGCAACACTGCATAGGGCTGGGTAATAACCTATGACATCCTACCAGCAATAGAAACCCACTGATCATGCATCACATGAATCAAAGTAGCCCTCATAGCAGCCAAATCATGTTGCATGAACACAAAATCATCCAAATCCACTTCCATATCATGCAAAAGCTGCTTCTTAACCTTAAGTAAAGATTGTGACCGAGCATCCAAAAGAACCATGCCAACCTTAAGTTTGGCATTCTCTTGAGCTACTAAATCAAGCTCATTCTGAAAAATTTCTTACATATTTATTGTCCATTCCTTAAAAGCAACCAAAGATATCTTACATTTAGACAACATATCACCATATTCATCAATTTGTCTCTGCAAAGCATCCACTTCACTAGCATGCAATTCCTTCATTTTTTCCATCTCAACAAGCATAACATCCCTCTTGGATTTCATGCATGTCAAATGTTCCTACAAAGACTGAACCACATCCAATTTAATAGCACCACTTGCATGCATATCAGCCATAAACCTATGCAATCCTGACATAAGCAAACAAGCCTCCTCAAGATTTTGAGGCACATAACCTATTGCAATAACTTTCCTATCATAAGACATACCATCTCCCTACTGTATAGAATCAGATTTCTTGGACATATTCTCCATTTTTCCTTGGAGAATCTAACTTTCTTTTGCATACCCATTATGATCACATCCTCATGAAGCAGATCATGCTTAGTATCCTCATTCGACCATTTAGAAAAATCCAAAGAAATAGCACTACCCATAACCTCAACATTTGATACATCCTGTGAAGAAAAACCCATAGAAAATGGAGCAACAAGGCATTGTCCTTGATCATTTTCAGCATTCAATGAAGCATGAGAGTGAAGCAAATCCCTATCATCAACATCCACAAGAATACCATCCACCACTAACTTTTACTTTTTTCATATATTAGACTTATCCCCCTTTCATGATTCCCAAAGAGATGCATGCAAAGTTGGACATACCACCTACAAATGAGCATATAAACCTATCAACATTGGTCCAATGTGACTCTTCTGTTGCTGCTTTCTAGCTATCGATACATGCACCTCTTGCATGAATTTATCATATAAAGTGCTAGGCCAATTAGGGATTGCTACATTTTCAGCATGCCAAAGAATACCAAATGTATCTTTAGTGATAACATCTATTTTGATGAAAAGAAGAAACCTTTGCATGAACCATTAAATGAAGAATCTCATTTTAGGATCAGCATGCCTCAAATGAAGGGAGGTGAGCCCATAAGTGGAAGCATGAGCAAGAGAAAGAGCTATGGTGGAGGGATTAGGGGGGGAGAGAGAGAGAGAGAGAGAGAGAGAGAGAGAGACTCCAAATATGGAAACTCCAATAGTCACAATGTGTGATCGTCCTTCCCTTTATTCAAATATCAGTGAAATAATAAAGAATGAAGTGATAGTGATGAGTGCCTACCACATGCAGTGTGCAGGCAGCACGGATACTGTCAATGTAATAATACATGGGCGGCTAGGCAAAGGCACCTTTACCCCCAACAACCTCCCACTTAAAGGTGATTTTTTCTCAATGAGGAGTGAAAAGAAAAAAGAAAGGACAGTACAACATATACATAGAGACAATGCGATGAGGAAAGATGTCATCTCATCCAATGCCCATCAACCTCCTAAGAAAGGCAAAGGGCTCTATAGAGAGACTTTACGTGAGCAAGTCTATAGGATTCTGGTCAATTGAGATATTGACAAGGTCAATAGACCTGTCTTCAATGACCTCACGAATGAAGTGATACCTCACCTCAATGTGTTTTGTCTTCACATGGAAGACCGGATTCTTGGCTAACTAGATAGCACTCATAGAATTCGAATAAAGTGTAGGGATAGTATCTGCAATACCAAGGTTAGTAACCAAATGGCCTCCTTGCAAGTCTCAGTGGGGCTGCTGCAACATACTTGGCCTCTATATTAGAAAGGGCTGTGCATTTCTGCACCCTAGACATCCATGAAACAACACCTCTCCAGCAAAAGTGAACACATAGCCAAAAGTGGACTTCCTACTATTTGCATGTCCTGCATGGTCAGAGTTAGTGTATCCCATGACTCTTGTATCCTAGCTACCATAACATATGCACATGTTTGCAGTGCCCTTCACGTACCACATGATATCCTTCATAGCATCCCAATGCCTCTTGCTAGGTGTAGCCATATAACGTACCACAACACCAACTGCAAATGCAATATGTAGACAGGTGGCTATCATGGCATACATAAGATTGCCCACTGTGGATGCATAGGGAATCTTGGCCATCTCGGCCCATTGCTCATCTATCTACAGAAAATTGGCTTGTGGTACCTTCACATGAGAAGGCAATAGACAGTCAATAGACTTCACATCCTGCATATGGTATCGTGATGCTATGCAGACACAGTGTGAAAAAGCATGGAATGCATCATCATCGGACTTTCTTATTGATCAAGAGAGTCAATGTGATCTGAGTGATTAGTACTAGTGTGAGTGGCATGAATGGTCCAAAAATACTAGATTTTTGAACAATTTTGGCATATTTTTTATATTATTTATTATAAAATTTTGAAAAAGTTAGAAAAGCTTCTAGATTAGGATGGCATACAAAAAGCAAGTTTCTTTTTCAGTCAATGATGGGATTTTTCATTAAAAAGACAGATTGGCAAAATCGCGTGCATCGCGATGGCTGTTGACAGGCTGAAAACTGCACTTTGAATTGGAAGAAGAGGAAGAAGTGATCCGAGAGATCCTTGAGTAGGTGTCTTGGGGTTGTACTCCCTTCCATAGCCAAGGGAGCCATTAGATTTGGGTTTCGAGCAGCAGAGAAGGAGCTGTTATTTTTTAAAGCACGTTTTTGGTCTACGAAGGAGCTCCAGGAGATCTAATGCATGGAGATTGCTCTCAGTAGTGCCAAACAAAGGATTTCAGGTTCTATCAATACATATTGATTCAATTCATTGTGCTTTGTCTTTATCGTGTTTATCTGTTGTCTATTATTTTTCTTCTCTTCCATCTCCTATCTCTACGTCCTTCTACCCTTGATCCCTGGTGGATACAACCTTTCAACTACAACCCCTTCAACATTGGTGAACCCGACATGAAAGGTCGTCAGAAGAAGGAAAGACAAGATGGGAGAACCTTTGAACACAATCTCCAATGATGTTTTGTAATAGTTGGTGCAAAATATGAATATGCTTATGCAGGTACAACAACAACAACAGGTGATGCAGGCTTCTGCTCAAACAAAAAGTGTTGTGATGAATGCTCTGCAAGCAGTTGAGCATGAGATGAAGTTATTCAATGGCAAGAATGTAGTTTTATATGTACATACCTATGCTCAAAAGATGAAATTCTTTGGGGTGTCTCAACTTGCATGGAGTCGGTATTTTGTACGTGTTACTGTACATGAACTAAAAGCATAGGATGCTGACTGGGTAGCTTTCAAGAAGACACTCAGGGAAGAATTTTACATTGAAGATATCAGTTTGATTACTACGCGCAAGACCTTTCATAAGTGGATTTTACAATCCAATAAGGGTCTTGTGGCTACAGAATTGTTAAAAGAATTTGAAAGTCGATTTGAGCAATTGGATCTTGTAGAACAACAAGCTCTTGCAAGTTAGAAAATTGAATTGTTTCTACAAGTAGCAGATCCTAAGCTTCAAGAGAAGCTTGATGATTTGCTAGAGGATCAGATTACAGAGACACGTATGAAAATAGAGTGGAGACATGTCAAGGAAGCTATTACTACACTTGTGAAAAAGCATAGAAGAAGAGAAAGATTGCATGTCTCTAGCTTGCCCACTGTTACGAGAAAAATAATTGAAGTATCCAGTAAGCCACCCACTTCTGTGGCTAACCCTATGACTGCTCCCTCTATTAACGATGATGTCTTGGATGAATTGGTCAAAATCATGCGGATCTTCAACTGAAGGTTGCAAAATTGGATGAAAAAGGACAAGAGGAAAGGGGACGGGGGCAGCAACCCCCCCTAAGCCAGGAAAAAGATGTATGTGGTGTTATAGTTTGCAGCATGAGAGAAAGGATTGTGCTTCCTATCAGGAGGCCTTGGCATGACAGCTCATCTTTTGGAAAGATGGCAAGATCCATGCATCAAGAAACAGGATTTGCTCTTGCTTTGAATTTTAGAAAGGGAGATATGCAAAAGTTGTTGGAAGACTTGGCTGTTTGAAATACTTATGCGACAGTACATGCTTTACATGGCCAGTTGGATAGAATGCATGGCCAAGTGATGGTTGGTCCAAAGGCTAAAATATGGACACATGCTTTACATGGAGCTAAAAAGAGAAATGTTACTGATAGTAAAATGTCTCATGCAAGGCAAGACATTCATGGCATAACTGGTTGGGAATCACCGATAGATGTGTATTTAGTGTATGCATATTTAGCAAAGGTACAAAACATGGATGTAGTTGTGGAAGAGAAATGAAAGAGAGATGAAGATAATGCAAGGACATCTAAAAGAGTGACAAGAAGAAGTGTGGATCAACGTAAAGCTACAAATGAGCCACCTTCCGAGCATGTTATAGGAGCAAAAATAGGATAGCAAACAAGAGGGCAAAAAGAAGGACAAGCAGCCAGGATATAATTTGCAGTCTGGTATTGTGATAGCCACAAATCTTAAGAAGATTCTTGAAGAATGAATCCTAAACGGTCGGGTGGAATTCACATTGGGAGAGGTACTTGGCATCGCCAAGCGAGAATTTCATTATGAGATCATTGACATAATTAAGAGGAAGCATCAGTTTCTTGGTGATACCACTAGTGCATTGCTAGAGCTTGATCAAAGCTCAAAAGGCATTTTGAAGAAATACAAGACATGTGCCAACCTCCATATACATCAGTGTAGTCGTATGAATCACGTGGGAAGCACCCATGAAACCAATAGGCAAAGCATAAAGTGACCAAATAAGATTTAGCTCTGGTATATTACAAAGGTAAAATAACTGCTAAACTGAGATAAAACAAAGCCAAAATCAGCTCCAAATCATTCCCATAACATATGTGTAACAAGCGGGATATATACAAACTAGGGGTTAGACACCCAGTCACATTGACTAGGGTATATAAGGTGTAAGTCCCAGATTAGGGAACTAATTATTATCAAGAACATACTCTTCGCCTTCATCTTTAGCTTCCATGTCTTCCTCCTCTCTTCTCCCCTCTTTTCTATCTTTCTCTCTCCTCTTCTTCTTGCTCAGGAAAGTTACTAGATGTATATCCTCTACATCACGTGCGTTCAATGCCTATTTATAAATATCCTTATTTGTGATTTTTTTCTAAATAAAATATAATCCTTTTCTATTAAATCTGTAAATAACCTCTTTATATTACACCTTTTAGTATATAAATATATATATATAAATGGTATTTTAAAAATACCTTATTTTGAACTCACGTGATGCACACATATATTCATGAGTAACTTACTCGAGTCTTCTTGCTCTCTTTCTCTCTCTTCAGCTCCTCTCCTCTCTTCTCTTAGTTTCATTCATTACAAGTGGTATCAGATCTTTAGGCTTTGGTCTTTTCTTCTTTCCCCTTTCTTCATTTTCAAAACCCAAAAACCCTAGTTACTCAGCTTACAGGTACGTGTACAACAAAAAGAACTACAGTTAACCTTAGCTTTTTGAAGCAAGCAGGAGTTATGGCTAGAGACTTAAGCATATCTAGAGGTAAAATGGTTAAAAATAACAAGTCGTCACTTCTTTTCATACAAATTTTAAGGGTTCCAAACCAAGTTTATAGTTTCAGGAATTGGAAGAGGGCAAAACCCCAGTTACTTTTTGCCCCAGCCATCCTTCTCTCTCTTCTGCTGCAACAAGCTTCCATGGCTGCCTGCCCCAAAAACCTCCAAGATCTGGCTTAAGATTGCTTCCCAACATCGGCCAGCCTTGGGACATTATTTGTGATCCCACCAGCTCCAGATCAAGTAGTGGAGTGGGGGGGTTACTGTCTAGAAGGCCTATAGGAGGGCACCTCCACAATTTTCAGTGCATTTTGCAATGGCTGCCCTGCTTGCTCTAGCCCTCTTGCCCTTCCCCTCTAGCTACCCCTTAGCACTCTTGCCACTCCTGGGCATTGACTCAACACTCCTCTCTCTTCCTTCTTGACACTCTTGGTCCCGGGAATAACCGCTCTTGGTCTCGGGAATAATCGCTAATGGATTCTTCAACTGAAGCTATCTTAGACTAGTGGAACTCAGCCCAATCCCTCCCTATCTTTGAGAGCTCAACCCCCCACAAGCCTTTTAGCCCCTGAATGACCTCTCTTACTCTTGGATTGAAGACATGGAACTTAGCATGCAGAGAGCTCTTGTGGGCAGCCATGGAAGCTTCACTTGAAGCTTTCCTTCACTTGAAGCTCTTGTGGGCAGCCATGAAAGCTTCACTTGAAGCTTTCCTTCTTTGAAGCTCAAGCTCGAGGACAAGCACGGGAGCCAACATCATCATTGGAAGCATTCAAATGCTAAAGCCTTCATACATGGGAGGGCTCCAACCAACCGATCTTGCTTGATATGGAGAGAATGGGCATCATGATGGGCTATGCTTTAACCACCTTCTCCAAGCATTGAAGAGGTATGACCATCTGATCTTAATCTCTCATGTTTATCAACTTGCTGAGATTAATCCCTTTGTTGGAGAGATTAAAGATTGCATAGGCTTATTAGTTCAATCCCTCTTGTATGCATGCATCATAACTCATTATAAAATTCATTATATGGCTGACATTAACCCCCATCTTGTCTTATGACCTTAGATAAGCCTCAAAGTGAGTAATAGCCATTGTAATTGGGTAAGTAGCAGCATTGAGTCATTGGGCTGCCAAGATAACCCCTACCCCAACCCTTGTTCATTCTTTGCATCTCATGAAAAGGCCCAATGTTTCCTTTCCAATGCATATCATGTTGATTGCTTAATAAAAATATCCACCATGTATACTCTGACTGAGGAAAAAGGTCGATGCCAGGTGAGGTGTAAGATAAAAGAGAGGTAACTCTCCCTTACCACTTAAGACCCTGAAGGGGTGCACAACTCGACCCAGGGGAAGGCTTTTCCCACCTCCTAGTGATTTGGAGCCCGATACTTGTATGTAGGTGTATGTACTTTTCCATGATCGCCACCTCCCCTGATGCAATGATCCCCTTTGGACACCCCCTCAATATGCTAATATCACCCATATATGACACGTGAGGTGCATGCAGTCAAAAGAGATATATGGAAATCAATTCATTTATGCATTGCTGACAAGAAAAATGGATATGCAATGATGCTTGGGATCATGCTCAATATGCTCAAGATGATATTCATGTTGTTGATTAGGCCTCTCAACATATGATCCATCCATATAAGGCTTTTGCAAATAAGAGATGGGCAATGTTTTTGGTCATAGTCATTTAGGATAGTCACAAAGATCCTATTACAGAAAATTTTGTATTGAATCTAGGAGTAAACCCTATGACTCACCTCAAAGAGGGTTTTTTCCCCTCTGATTTAAATTAAAAAACTCCCCCATCGAAGCTACGATTTGGAAGCTATGCCCATTTTTGTGCACTATGGTCACTATGGACAGCCCGCTCCAGGATAGGCACAATAATTCAATTGCAGAAAATTGTGATCATTTTTGTCACAAAGATTAATAGATCATATCGAAGAGGACTTTGTACCCTCTGATGTGAATCAAAAATCTCACCAATCGGAGTTTCCTACAAAAAGTAACCCCCCATTTACTGACAATAAGTCTTGTGGACTGCATCCAGATAGCTGACCAAAAAGGCAAAAGCAAGGCCCATGAGGAACTCCAGAGGGAGATTAGAGACTCCGGGACCTCCATGAATGATGAACTGAGCTCGGCACAAGATTACCATTGTGATATGTAGGAGGAAATTCCTGAAATGGACCCATGCACCCTGCTCAATCACACCCTATGTCAACATGAGCTTTGTCACATGGAACTGTATAATGACATGGCCACCAACCACCGTCAAATGATGTCCGAGAGCTTGATGAAGTGATTGAGCACATGGCCCTTTCAAACTCGAGGACTCAACAGACCTTGGAGCAACTCACTACTCTCATTGCTCAATTAGCTATTTCTTCATCCTAAGAGAAGGTCAATGATATGACATTGGTAAACCCTCTCTCATGCACATGATGCACCCCTGTTGAACTCCCCCATCAACCATGTAGCCAATACCCCACTCAGGCCCTCTCCCACCCTTGGTAGAAATTCCCCCACTCTCCCTAGGAGTCCACATACACCCTATATGAAGCAGCCCCATCATGGATAATATGGTACTAATGGCCAGCATGGCAATCATGGGTAGCCTAGCTGTAATAATGGACAGCATGGGATAAATGCACCATATGGGATGTATGGACATCAAGGTATGTATGGCCACCACAGGATGTATGGGCAGCAAGGGTTTCATGGGCAACATGGCCCTCATAATATGCGTGACAAGATCATCCTAACAAAGTATAATGGGCAATCTCTCTCACCATCTGACTTGGAGGAATGGGCGTCCAAGTTGAAGTCCTACTTCAATATCTACCCTCGCACTCATGATCAAAAAATATTTTTTGCTTGTTTCCACTTGGAAAGATTTTCCCACACATGGTGATGCTATACCCATCAAGAGAATCATCAATTTATTGATTGGGAAGATTTTAAAATGCATATGGTCCAAGTCTTTGTGTCTCTTGTGGAAATAGAGCGGTTGGTAAGACGATGGTATACTCTTGACCAATGTTACCTCATTGTACATGAGTACACAAATCAATTCATGAACTTGACCATGTATGTGGAGAGCATTAGCGATGATGCTAAATTGCACAAGTATATCTACGGGTTGGAACCAAGCCTATCGGTAGATGTCATGGCCCAAAAACCTACCACATTGTTCGATGCAATCGAACTAGCTGAGAGATATGCAAGGAAGTATCGTAAGAATGAATATTTTCAACAAGGTTCTGGATAGCCCCATGTCCCTTCAAGATCAATCCCATATGGAGGTGGTTTCCGAGGCTCTTCTATGCCTAATAATAGCCCCAAAGTACCCACTTATCTTGCCTTCCATGCTGAAAGAAAAATGGGCACTTTTGAGATAGCATTTGGCTCTAATATTGAGAATAAGTATGCTGAAAACAAACAATCCACTACAATACCTTCCCCTGACTTCATTTGTCCATATGCTGTAAAGGAACGGAAGGAAAAAGGCCTATGCTTTAAATGTGGGGATAAGTACACTGCTTACTATGCCTCCAAGTGCCCATACTAGATAGCTAAGGTCAAGGTTCATAGCATGTATGTCATGGAAGATTGGCTCAATGATGAGGATGAATTACCCAGCAACCAGGCTGAGCTTGCTGAGGATGTTGATCACGAGTAGTTCTATGACCCAGAAGATGGGTTTCCTTTTGACCCGGGTGGTGATCCATCACGGATACTTGATTTGACATCCCACCAACGTACCACTTCCCTTTTCTCTATCTCCTTGGACGCTTGGATGGGTTGTCGAAGCAACACCCTACGCATTCAAGGAAGTATCCATGGAAAGCATGCCTTCATCCTTGTTGATGGTGGTAGCACTCACAGTTTTGTCAATAAATCAACTATTGATCAATTGAAATGTACCCCTATGGAATTACACCACCCCTTGAAGGTCCAAGTAGAAAATGGAGAAGAAGAAATCAGCACACATGTATGTCCTGCAGTCCCCTTATGTTTGGCTGAAAATTATGTAGCATTGGTTGATCTAATTGCCCTAGATCTTAGGTAAGTTACTCATGAACATATGTGTGCATCACATGGTTTCAAAATAAGGTATTTTTAAAATACTATTTTTATACATTTTTTACATACAGAATGGTGTAATATAAAGAGGTTATTTACAAATTGAATAGAAAATGATTATATTTTATTCAAGAAAAATTCATAGATAAGGATGTAGAGGATATATATATATAGTAACTTCCACGAGCCCTAGATATGGGCCCCATTGATGTTGTCTTGGGTTGTGATTGGCTGAAACAATTGGAAAAATTTTCTATGGACTTCTCTCAGCTCTACATGGAGTTTATGATGCATGGATAGCCCATCCACATAAAAGGAGTTCAAGATCATGCTGATTTTCAGCTCATTACAACAAAGCAACTCAAATGGGGATTTAAGAAATGCTCACAAATCTTTTTCTTGCAACTAAATCAGGACAATTCAAGTCAGCCCTCTATAGTATCTAATAATTCAGCCTTGCAAGCCTTACTTTAGGAGTATAGTGATCTATTTTAGATGCCTACAGCTCTTCCCCCCTAAATGGCAAGTGGACCACACACTTGATTTAGAGCCCCATTCCAAGCCAGTAAATAAGCTGCCTTACAGAATCTCCAAGTGTGAGTGTGAAGAGGTTGCAAAGAAAGTTGCAAAGTTGTTGGAGATTGGTTTCATTAAGCCGAGTTCTTCCCCCTATGCATCCCTTGTCTTGTTAGTCAAGAAGAAAGATTGCTCTTTTCGCATGTGTATCGACTACAAAGACTTGAACAAAATCACGGTGAAGAACCACTACCCCATCCATGTATTGACGACTTGTTGGATGAGTTGAAAGGGGCATGCTTTTTCACTAAGATTGACTTGCTCTCTAGCTACCTATGAGGGAGGGAGATGAGATCAAAACAGCCTTTAGGACTGATCATGGACTTTATCATTTTCTAGTAATGCCTTTTGGGTTGACTAACGGCCCTGCCACATTTCAAAGCCTCATGAACAAAATCCTTCAACCCTTTCTGTTCAAGTTTGTGCTTGTTTTCTTTGATGACATCCTCATTTACAGCAGGTCATCAAAGGAACACTTGGCACATGTCAAAAGGGTGTTTGACATATTGAGAGAGCATGGACTCTTTGCTAAGGAGAGGAAATGCACCTTCATGCAGACATCTGTGGAGTACTTGGGATACATTGTGAGCAAAAATGGCATACACACTGACCCAAAGAAGGTGCAATGTGTTAGGGTCTGACCCACTCCTTCCACCGCCACTTCATTGTGTGGCTTCTTTGGTCTCTCTTCACTCTATAGACGCTTCATTAAGCACTATGCCACCATTGTAGCACCTTTAACTGATCGATTAAAAAAGGATTTATTCTTTTGGGATGCCACTGCTGATCATAACCTCAAGCAGTTAAAGGACATGCTTACTTCCGCCCCCATCCTTGTCTACCCTTGACTTATCTAAGTTGTTTACCATTCATTGTGATGCAGTGGCAGGGGTATTGGTGCAGTATTATTGCTAGAGTATGGTGTGATTGCATTTGAGAGCTGCAAGCTTGATGAGAAGGAGATGCAAATGAATGTATATGACTAGGATATATTGGCCATCCTCTATACCATCAAGAAATGGCACCATTATTTATATGATAGCCACTTCCAAGTAAAAGGTGACCACTGATTCCTCTAGTACTGCTTGACTGGGTCCACTTTGACTCCTAAGCAAAGGCGATGGGTGGCAACACTACAAAACTATGACTTTGATATTTCTCACACTTGGAGCAAGGATAATATTATGGCTGATTCACTCTCTCAGATGTGGGCATGTAGAGTATCCTCTATTTCAAAATTGCACAGTGATTGGGTTGAAGAGCTTCAAGAGGCTTACTTATTAGATGATCACTTCAGCCACATCTTCCAAAAATTACAACATGGGATCATGGCTGAAAACTCCCAATATCACCTCAAGCATGGACTTATTTGGTCCCATGGCAAGATTGTCCTCCCACACACTTCCCCCTACACTCAAAAGATCATGGAAGAGATGCATTCTTGCCCCACTGCTGGTCACTTCAGTGTTTTTAAAACATATGACAGGATTGCTGAGAGCTTTCGTTGGAAAGGCTTATGGAGGGATGTCAAGGACTTTGTGACCAAATGTGTTCCATGCTAACAGAACAAGAACATTACACTCAGGTCCACTGGCCTCTTGCAGCCTCTCCCTATCCTTGAAGGGAAATGGACTCATATCACAATGGACTTCATCGGGACTTCATCAGTAGCCTTCTAGTGACCAAGAAAGGGTGGAATAGTATCTATGTGGTAGTTGATCACCTCACCAAAGCTACCCTTTTTATCCCCACTAAGACCCAATACACTACCTCTCAAGTGGCCACTCAGTTTATGGAATATGTCTTCAAGTTGCATGGCTTACCACAAGTCATAGAACATGATTGGGATGCAAATTTATGAGCAACTTCTAGTAGATAGTTTTCACATCCATGGGGACCAAGCTTGCTCCATCCATTGCATACCACCTCACGCTGATGGCCAAACTGAAAGTGTGAACAAATGGCTTGAGACATATTTGAGGCACTTTTTCCATGATGTACAACACAATTGGGATACGTGGCTCCACTTGGTTGAGTTTGCATATAATAACTCCACCCACTCTAGCATTGGAGTTTCCCCTTTTGGCCTTATATGGGTATAAGTTTCCCCTCCCCACAGTCTTATTTAATGATAAGATAAACCCTCAGAGTCAAGCTGAGTTGGATCACATGCAAGCCTTACTTCGACAATGTAAAGTGAACCTTCAAAAGGCCCAAACACACATGAAACTCTATGCTAATGAGAAAAGAAGGCATTTGGAATTCTAGGAAGGGCAATTGGTCCTTTGGAAAGTGCCTAAGTCCCACTACTCTACTCTCAAAGAGGGCAGCGGGTAACAAGCTGACCCACCGATTATATGGCCCACACCGAATCCTAAAGAGAGTTGGTGACTTGATCTTCATATTAGAACTTCCCCCTACCACCAAAATCCACAATGTGTTTCATGTCAACAAACTAAAACCCTTCATGGGCTCCTTAGTGGACTATGTGGAAGAACTCCCCCCATAAATGAAGAAGGCATCACTTAGTATATCCCTGAGGCAATCATTGGGCAGTGAGATAAGCACTTAAGGTCTCAATCGATTAAAGAAATGTCATCAAATGGCAAGGCCTACCCCTGGAAGAAGCCTCTTGGCACCCTACAACCATTTTCAATGAGTTTTTCCACCTCCAAGAGGCCCAACAGGGACTAAAGACTAGCCAGTTATGCCTCATTTGACCACCCTCTACCTGTAGACTACACATTTTTTTAGAAAATTTTTGTACTTATCCAAATCTCTGTATGTGCATCCTACATAGGCTGAAAGTACTCGTCATAAGCTCCATTTTGACATGTGTGGCACACCCCATTTGGACCAGCCTATCAGAAGTTACGACCTGTTTACCTCAGCAAGCCGGTCATGGACAACATGTTGTCCCTCCCAGGGGGTCCACTAGGGTTTACCGTATGGTACCACGTGAGTGTAAGGGAGGGGGGTTATTCAAGGGAAGGAATGTACATTTTATAAGGTAAGGTCCCATAAATAGGGGGTAGATAAGGGGTATTTTCATATATTTCTTGCACGTAGGTGACGTCTCCTTATTACTACTAGTGAATCCCCCGTGCTGTCCCTACCCATTTTTCATTGTAAAAGGGCTCATAGTAGTACTCTGCAACCCTCCCTTAGCCCACCCATCACTCCCCTCCAGTTCTCTTTGTTTTTTAGGGTAAAAACCTTCGGGTTGGGGATGGATTGTAACAAGCGGGATATATACAAACTAGGGGTAACTAGACACCCAGTCACACTGATCGGGGTATATAAGGTGTAAGAGTCCCAAATTAGGGCATCCAATTATTATCAAGAACATACTCTTCACCTTCATCTTTAGTTTCCATGGCTTCCTCCTCCCTTCTCCCCTTTTTTATGTCTTTCTCTCTCCTCTTCTTCTTGCTCTCTTTCTCTCTCTTCAGCTCCTCTCCTCTCTCCTCTCAGCTTCATTCATTACAATATGCATTGCATTCCCTAACATTTGGGCATCAATCAGGAACCAAATGGCATCAACAACTAGTGCCAACCAAGGATAAACATCAAATGATAATAACATTGCATGTGGACTATTATAAAAATTCAAGAACTAATGTATATTAGTCCAAACCCAATGCAAATTATTAAATCCTTCAATGCCAAGCTCTAGACAGGTTTGTATGCATTTGATGAACCTATTTCAAGTGCCCAAGGCTTGGGAGAGCTGCTCTAGACTTCTGAGGGAAGCTGAAATGTGGCCTACTAGTAGCCACACTGATGGCACCTTCAATCATGGAGGGGCTAGGGAGATGCAACAAGGCTTTGGCTAAGTGTGCAAGGTCCCCAAGGACCTAAGGAAGCTCTCTCTTGAAGGGTAAATACAACAAGAAGGTGTATGCTTCACAAGAAGCAAAGAGGCATGGCTGCCTTGTTGTTCATACCCTATTGTGAATTGAAGTAAAGCAATAAAAGAGAGTTCCAATACCTTCAAATGAATGCCTTGAGGGTGTCGAAGAAGCCCAAATGTGAGCCCCAGAAGGATGAGATGATCAGAAGCTCGAAGGTGCAACTATGGCTGCCAAGAGTGAAGATCAAGCTATAGGTATTTGAATGAATGTTGAATGTGTGCCCAACCAAGCTAAGAGCTATGGCTACCAAGAGTGAAGATCAAGCTATAGGTTTTTGAATGAATGTTGAATGTGTGCCCAACCAAGCTAAGAGCTTGATGAAGAAGGCTTTGATACCAATTGAAGGGAGGTGAGCCCTGAAGTGGAAGCACGAGTGAGAGCAAGAGCTATGGTGGAAGGAGCAGGAGAGAGAGAGAGAGAGAGAGAGAGACTCCAAATGTGGAAACTCCAATAGTCACAATGTGTGATTGACCTTCCCTGTATTCAAATGTCATTGAAATAATGAAGAGACAATGATGGGTGCGTGCCGCTTGCAATGTGTGCAGGTGCAGGTATTGTCAGTGTAGTAATACACAAGCAGCTAGGCAGAGGAACCTTTACCCCCGACATCAAAACATATTGATTTCAAACACTTGTAATATTGCCAAAATCTTGTTGCATAACCTCATCCATGCATCTTCAATTCTTAGGTTAGTCATTAAGCTCAAGAGAGAAAACTTGAGATAGAAGAGAAGGTGTAATTTCCAATTTACGCCCAATTTTTTCACTTTCCCTTAGCATAGCAAGCTGATGTTGTGCATGTATATTATTGTTCCAAGATTCCCACAGCAATTCAGCAAAAGACAACAAACCAATATGCTTGAGCCACCCTCTATTTTTGGGCTCAGATGTATCCATGAAAATAGTACAATCTCTATTATTGATGTAGGCAAGTCACCATCTTCATCACTCGATATAGGTGGTGATTCTTTCGGTGTAGTTTGCTTTGACTTCAAACGAATGAGCTCAAGAGCGCTACCACTGCAGTCGTCTTCTTGGCCCCCCCCTATGAACCCCTCTCAGCTACTGTCACCCCCTCTTCACAGGTAATTTTGATGCCTTCTTGTGCCTCGTTTTCACCATATCAACTTCAGCAATAACATGTGAAGAATCGGGTAGCAAGAAGGATGGAGAACAACACGAGGATGAAGGCGTGAACTTAGGTGATGGCACTGCTAAGTAGGTGCTTCAAAAACCTGCACCAAATATCATGGCTTTCTTGCCATGTTTCTCCCTTTCCCCCTTTTTCTAGCTTGACACTAAGTGAATCTCCTAGAAAAAAGAGGAAGCATGTTAAGTACTGATTACACCATGTACTCTCAATGAGCTTGACACTTGTCCTATGTCCCCTCCATTGGACCTCATGCAACTAAAATTCTATGACTTTATACAATTTTAATGTAAAAATAATTGCAATTGAGTCTAGTTTCCCTTTTAACCCATCATTTACAAGTTTTTGGTCAAAGGTTAAAAATCCTTTCAAAGCATACTCTACCAATGCCAGAATGATACTTTTCCAAATCCTAATATCTTGCAAAAAAACTGTAAATATATATCCAGCATCAGCCAAGTCCTCATGGCCTAGCTTTAATATCAGATAATACCACCACTTCATGAGGTTCCATAATGCTTGCAATAATAATTTCAAAATACCCAACACCTTATAGAGCACCATGAAAGTTTTAGCTTCCTTATGAAGATAAAAAACAATCTGAAAGATAATAACATCAGCAAACATCTCACAATGAAATAATGGTACCCCATTTAAGAAATTAATCCATGCAAACTTATAGACAACCATAAGAGTGAGAGAATCATAAACTGCCTTATGAGGCAAAACCCCACTGTTTCCTGAAGCAACACTAAAGAAAGTTAAACCAAATTAACTGCAACTGTGGGCTTCTTGTGAACTTCATTACCTAAATCATCATAATTTGGTTGTACCGACCTCCTTAATCTAAACCCATGTATTGATGGCTTAATTATCTCACCCTACAATGTAGCCAACACAAAAGTTCATTGACCCACATCTTTGACAACCTCATATGTACTAGTATACTACAACTTCAACTTTCCCAGATGCCTTCCAAGCTTTGAATTATATACCATGACAAGATCTCGCTTCTTAAATATCTTATTCTTAATGTGTAGATTTACCCATGCTCTGTCTTCTTGACTACACCACTGCTGAAAGATCATGAGCTATAATCCGATCCTCTTCAAATTGCATTAATTGCTACAACATGCCATGCACCGAATCCTCATTACATAATCTATGGGTCACTGCCACTCTCAAGCTAGGAACTAATAACTCCATTGGGACCACAGCTTCAAGTCTATAAACTAGCTTAAACGGAGTCAAACCTATTGAAACCTTATATGTTGTATGAAAAGAACACAATTATTAGTGACTATCTTCTTAAGAATCCACAGCAAGATCTTTTTAGAACTCTCGACCTATCCATTTTCTTGAGAGTGATAAGGTGTGGATTTCTTATGCAAAATCATATGTTTAGAAGTCAACTCCTTAATCACTTCATTCAGAAAATGCTTACCATGGTCACTTACCAACTCTATAGGGCAACCAAACTGAGTCATTATATTATATTAGAGAAAGTGTGCCACACTTGTTTCCTTATTGTCTCTCAAAGCTTTTGCTTCAACCCACTTAGTGCAATAATTCGTACATACCAAAATATATTGGTTTTTGCTCTGATGGGAAGCTAGCTTGATAGGGCCCACAAAATCAATACCCCACTTTTGGAAAGGCTCCAGAGGAAAAACTAGATGATCTTGTGTCTTGTCTTTAGGCTGAGGTTGACCTTCCTACATACAGATAATGCCCTCCTTTGCATATTAATGAGCACCTTTAAGCACCATTGGCCACTATAAACTAGCTTGAAGAATCTTCTTGCTTGTAATCTCCCTAGAGAAATGACCTCCTGTCGATCTCGCATGTGCCTTAAACACAATATTAGTGAGTTTGGGAATCTCCCAATTCCCATTTTTTAAAATACTAAAAAGGTGGCACCCTGATAACATGCCCATAAGTTTCTCTAAACCATATGATGTGATCTATCATTGGAAAGCACTTGAGAAATGGAATCTATTGAGCTATAGAGTTCTCAATTTGGAGTTATAATGTTCAAGTTATGACAAATCCAAAGATTTGACCATGTGTCCCAAACTTATGGAAAATTCCCATATTCCCCAATATCGTGTTCTTATGTAGTATATTGGGCTTATCTTTAACAATTACACATCTTCTCAACACATTGTCAATGCCCCTCCTATAGAGTACTCCCATAATAACCTAAAAGTATCTCCTCTGCAACCTAACCTTCTATGGTGATCTCTAGACAATTCTACAAGCATCACTCCATCAAGCAAAAAATTCAGCATTTGATCATAGAAATAATTGAATTGATTCACCTAAACACTGAACAACTCGCCATTAGACAACTGATCATTTATCCCTGATGCAAGGTCTGCTGACTCTAGTCTACTCAAAAAATTAGCTACAACACATGCTCTTTCCTCGATGTATACACTATTTTATAATCAAACTCTTACAAAAGAAGCATCAACCTTGCCAATCTTCCTGTAAGCCTGCAGTTTATTGATGAGATACAATAAAGCCGATGATCCACATGAAAATTTACTTGATTCCCCAACAGGTAATGTCTAAACTTCTATAATGCAAATATCATTCCATGAGCTTCCCTTTCAATCACTATATAATTCTTCTCAACTATTGTAAGCCTTCTATTTGCATAGCAAATAGGTCTAAACCAACCTGCAACCCTTTCTTGCATCATCAAAACTGCACCCACCGCCATGTCAGATGCATCAACAAATACATGGAATGGAATATCCCATTGCGAAGGTTGTAAAATCGGTGCTACTACCAACATCTTCTTCAATATACCAAAATATTTATCATGGTCATGCCTCCAGAAAAATTGAACTCGCTTCTTAGTAACCAATGTAAGCAGAGCACAAATATGAGCTAAATACCACAAATACCTATATGCCATTTCATTTGCCCCATGAAGCGCATCACTTCTTGAACTGTGGTAGGTACATCAGTCTTTTGAATAGCCTATATTTTGCTTGGATCAATAGCCATACCTTCCTCTGAAATAATATGGCCTAACATAAACCCTCTTTTAGCAACAAAAGCACATTTAAATGGGTTAAATGACATCCCAAATTGATGGCATCTTTCAAAACACAACCTAAGATGCTACAAGTGATCTGCTTTTTTGCCAAACACATTGCAATCATCTATGAAAACCCTCATAAAAGAAGTGAGATATGGATCAAAAGATTTATGAGTTGCACCCTAAAAACTCTGATGGTCCATTTTTAGACCAAAGTTCATAACAGTACTTACAAATGCTCCCCACTCCATTATAAAAGCGGTCTTATCCATATCATTTGGATCTATTCCAATCTGATTATATCCGGAAAAAACATCCATAAAATTGTAAATCTCATGACTTGCTATATCATCCAATAAAGAATCTGTAAATGGAAGAGGGAATGGATCAGTTATTGTTGCTACATTCAATTTTCTATCATCCATGCAAACCCATATCTTGCCATTCTTTTTGGGCACCACTACAATAGGTGACAACCAAGTCACTTCATTCACAAGCTTGATAAAGCCAACTCTAAGAAGTTTGTCAATATCTTCTTTCACCTATTTAGCATAGTTAGGATTCATATGATACCTCTTCTGAATATGATAGGTTTAGCATCTGCCTTCAAGTTAATTCTATGATGACACACCCTTGGATCAAATCCCTTTATATTAGTATACTCCCAAGCAAAAATATCTTGAAATTCTTTGCATAGATTCATCAAATGTTGCTTAAAATCTTCCTCAACAAAAATACTCACCTTTATTGATTTAGAATGGGACTCAGCATCCAAATACACTTCCTGAACATCATCTTCAAACACTCTAGCTAACTTACTCATAGTGTGTTCACATTTCAACTCCGCATCAATAATACCTTGCCAACTTGCTCTATCAAAATCCTCCTCTATTTTTTATGAAGGCTTTTGCTGCTCCTTGAGTATCACCATATCAATTCCTTTACCCCCCTTAGGGTTGCTAGTGCTTTTTGCACAACCAATGTAATATCTTGTTGTATCAAATCATTGACTTGCTATATGGGGTCCCTGTCTTCTAAAAATGGTAAACCTACTACTTGCAGTGGTAAATATGCTTTTGGAGGCAAAGGTGCTGTTGAAAACACACTATATTGAGACAGAATATTATCAACATCTACCTCAAAGTCTAGTACAATAGTAGGATTAGCCTACGTAAAATGAGTGCCACTTCGTCATCTTCAATCTCAAGTGCAACATTTATTGTTTGAGTAGCCAATGGACAGTACTTGGGTTTCAATACCACTTGATTAACTATAGATAACTTAAACTCCTTACCACCATGAGGAATGATTGTTGTATTTGAACCCCAATCCTGTGTCAGCTTGGCTAATCTAGACCAAGGTCGTTCCAGCAACATGTTATATGAATCCCCTAAACCTTCCATGTGGAGAACGACAAAGCTTACCTTGAACTTCAGCCATGCTACTCGAATAAGTTGATTCTTTAATATCACCAATAGTTGAATTCTCTGTTGTTCTGTCATTTTAACTTGAAATGATGTTGCCACCAATCCGTATAGTTTGTGTGCCAAATACAACTCTTCAGGTAATATATTAACTCTTGAACCTCCATCTAATAATACACTATCAAATTTACTACCCAAGTATTCCACTTGAATAGTTGGAGCCTCGTTATCCACCATCTCTAACTGTGTGGGGATAATTGCTTGACATTCTGACATTGGCCTACTATCAATATCATATTATTTCCACACTTTTTCTTGATTTAGCATAATCTTTGCTAGGAGATTTTTCTTAAATCCTGGAATCAAATTAAGGATTTGTTCCAAAGTTTACTGCAATGAGGAATTAGCTAAAGCAGCAAAAAATTCATGAGAACCCTGAAACTAACCATATGAATCCAAGCTTTGGTGCTGGTCACTAAACTACATTTCTGTCAATGGCATATCCTATTTTTTTTCCTCATACAACAATTGACTCTCTTGGACCTCATGCGGAAATTCTGTGAAATCAAACTGTTTTAAGTGCTTCTTCTTTAGCAACTTCAGAATTTCTTTGGAGGCCACTTCCCTAGCCTTTTCTTGGTCCTCCCAATTGATCCCAATTGATCTTCTACCTGGCTTTAGCCCTAGCGCGGCTAAAATTTTTGTATCTTTTGGACATTCTTCCACAACTATATAGTTTGAGCAATCACAGCCTACTTGCAACTCTAACCCATGCTAAATTATATTGAAAATACCCTTACTTGGTGCCTCTTCTGAAAAAGCTCTTTAACTTGCTACTCCATCTATTGGGTTGCTTCCTGCTAGTCCTCCGAGACTTCTGTATGTATCTCAACAAGAATGACTATTGCGGGTGCAAGTGGTTGCTATCCACGAGGTAGTCCTACTGGTTGCATTCCTTGCTCCTTTGGTCTGTATTCCCCTTTCAGCCCTATGGCACACCCATGACTCGCAATTAGGTCTTGATGTATGTCCCTGTCTGCCATAGTAATAGCAATGTCCTCATTGCCTCTACTAGGAATTATTCCACAACCTTGGCTAGTCATTGCCCCATTGCTTAGGTGGCTGACCCTTCCTACCAAAACCTTTGAATATCGAAGGGAGTCTGCAACAGCAAATACATATATAATTGTGAGTACCAAATACAAACTGCATATAATGACAGATTTCTCAAAGTAGGAATGATATTTATTACTACTTACCGGTCCTCCGCGAGCATAGAGCTTCTCGATCAGGGCACTCAAGCCATGCTTCTCCCCGTATGTCACCTCTAGTGCAGTCGGGTCGCAATTCGTAAAACCTTGCTGTGGCACACACATTGAAAAACAACGTACTTGAGATTCATATTCAAAATACATACATCAACATGGATGTCATTAAATTAGAGTACTCTACCCTATTAATACTTACAAAATCTGCCAGGAATATTGCGTGGCCGCCGCTACCAAGGTGATGCACCGATCCTGCGTCCTGCGTCCAAGCACGCCTTTTCTGCGTCCTTCTGCTGCTTCCACTTGTCTGGAGTGGATGTCGCCTCATCCTGGAGATTACTCCAGTCCTCTATATCCAGCCACTCCGGCTTCAATTTTCCCTGCTTGACTGCTTCGCGTGCATCAGACCACCTATGCAACTGATAGTCACGCATACGCGTCATCATCCACCCTCTCGAAAATCTATCATTGCTAGAGGGCTGAGGGAACTCTCGATACAATGTATCGATTATGTACTCCTTGCTGGTATCTGGGATCTCCTTCCACTTGTCTGTAATGTTGTGCTGAAATACTTGTTGGCACAACTCATGCATCCTAGAGATGACAGCTTTTCCATCATCATTCATGTATAAATGGCCAGAGGCCTTATCTATGAGATACGAGTAACCTACAAGATTTTGCAAACGGGTACTTTCTGACATTAATACAAATGTGTCAAACACAACTTGAATTGATAAGTGCTACTGCAAAAAAGGATGCGAAAATACATACCTGGAGGAGTGGGTTTCGTGTACTTCTTGTCGGCCTTGGGAGTGATCGGTGGGGTGCGTGAAGGAGTGGGAGTAGTAGACGTCTACCCGCCACCCACTGCCAGTAAAAGACGGTATCGACTCCCTGGTGGCAGTGCGAGTGGGAGAGACTACGAGACCGAAGCATCGGACCGTCTAGAGTCTGCCGATCGTGCTGAGGTGGAACGGGAAAGCTGTGCATTGGCTCTATCTCTGACCTTTGCTAGCTGCTCCGGTGAGAAACGCGGTAGCATCGCGTCAATGTCGTCATCTGTAAAATCCCGACTCGTCTTGCCGTCCATGCCCAAATCCTAAACCTGCACATACAAGGAAAAATAAGTCAATTAGATAATGAATTGCAAGACATAATAAAACTAAGACTTAATTTGCAAGACTTCATTTTAAAATAATAATAATAATTAGATAATACAAAACACCATACTCCAAAAACATACAAACTGTCCTAACCGATTTGGAAAAGGTGGCATTGCTGTAGTGGGAGGAATGTTTTGATTGAGTCACTTTTGTTTAGGGTTCCACAATCTCATCTTGACATAGCTCAGTATACACCGAGAGATCTATACACAAATCTCCACAAAATGAGGGCTCTGCTTCATTTTCAAAAAACCATCCTCTATCTCCATAGGTGAGATGTCTTGGTCCTCTAGGCGGTTCATCCTAGTTTCTTGTATGCCTTCTGCCATTGCCGCTATTAAAGGTGTCTCTTCTACGATCGGTACGGGGGTTCTGGCAAACACGAGGATACTCCTAGATGTCATGGGAATGACATACCACCATTGAGGTTGTTGCAGATTAGGGAAAAAGACAACCTGATCCATATTACGATTAGTATAAAAGTCCACTTTGAGATTGCTAAAACGCGTCAAGTATTAGGGACTCTTACCTGCTCATAGTGATTTGGCAAAACAAATGTATCACTCAAATCGGTCCACTTCTTCATTGAGTCAATCTCAACAAAGCCACTTGGCCCTCGCCGAACAGTTGCACCTGCTCCTTCGAGAGTAACCTTGAACCATTACACATCAAATATGGTCACGGAGAAACTTCGATAGTCCATTGCAAGGATACTCTGTAAACATCCGAAATACTCCATCTCTGCAACTACACGGTTTGGATTTGTGGCACGTCGTCGACTTTCCTGCTCAAACATTGCCATCACTCCACAGTCCATTGTCGAGCATAACTTGTCGATGTGCTCTACTCTGAAATGTCGTCCACGTGACCATGCTGCACTATGGACCTTATACTGGGAGAAGAACAAGTATATTAGTTGCAATTTGCAGTATAGATTGTAATTTCTTGGGATTGCATACCTTGGAATTGCATCCATACCTTGGGATTGCATCCACATGAGAAGTCCCACTCTTCTTCAGTAACTGTTTTTCCATCTTGAGATGCTTTGGTTAGGGCCTCATGTAGCCATCTAGTGGACATGAGTAGAGGCATCTCCTCTAAGCCCTTCGGATATCGAATGGGCTGTTGCCGCATACTCCGTCAATCTTGCAGACTCTCGCTCAGCTCGAGCATCCTCATACCGTTGCAGCCACTTCTCCATCGTAGCGCTATGTAGCATACAAATTCGGTTCACCTTGGACTCCATGGATGCGTCCATCTTCTTCTCTATTCTGTTTCCCACTAGGATATCTCCATTCAGACGATCATCCTCCTTAAGTGACCATATCAAGCCTTTGTCCCGGTCCACAGTGGACAACCACTCAGAAATGTACACCAAGGCCTCCTACACTAACCAACCTTTAGCCATGCTACCCTCAGGATGAGCCCGTTGTCGCACAAATCCCTTTAAGGTCTTCATGAACTGTTCAAGGAAAAACATCCATCGACTATGGACTGGACCTGCAACCTGCAATTCATCTACAATATGCACTAGAAGATGGGTTTGTATCGTGAGCATGCTAGTGGGAAGATACTTCTCCAAAAGACAAGCAGTCTCTACTGCCATGCATTTCGCGGATTCAATGGATGATGTGTGAATCTCTTTTTGGGAGACAAACTGAACCAACTCGGACAATTTGTAAATGGATGTTTGTACCTCCGATGTCAGAGACCCCGCGATTGCGATCGGCAATACGAACTGTGAAACCCATGTAATTAATATTGTGTATAAACAAACGGAGATTCTGAAATGTAATATGCAGAATCATGCCATACGCAGCCTCATATTGTACATACCTGACACATCTTATACCAATCATGGGATTTGAGTCCTGTCAATTGGTCATCCTTTGTAAACGCTGTCTTGAGAGAACGCATTAGGCCAGTCGGCATGCGAAAGGACTTGATGTTTTCCTTTACTCGTCGCACTTCATTGCCAGACAAAACCCAAGGAGCGCGCGGCAATTGCACTCGACCGGACGCCACTTACAGGCCAATATGGTTCCATATTTCCCACTGTTTTCAAATCCATCCTCACTCCTAGTGTGTCTCACTGCCCAGTGAGGTGGTCCCATAGCAAGCTACCCACATTCTTAAAAATGTGCATGGGATCTAAAAGGTGGTTAATTTTCAGTTTTTTCCAATAAGTCAACTCATAGAAAATTGAGAAGCGTCGCATTCCACTGGGAAGCGAGTCTTGGTCCATCATCTTGCGATCAAACCAGCTCAGTGCGTTCATTCTCGCAGGAGGGCGACCAAGAAATCCTTCTCTCATGACATGACCCTCTGGCAAAAAATCCCGATGTCCCTCAAATACCATCTTCTTCATAGATTTTGACATACGAGAATCCAACCTTGGTCCACACAGAGGACATGCATGGTAACCTGACGTGACTAGCCCTGCAGAACACACATGTAAAATGAGGCATGTCATAACACCAACATCGCTCAAAGAAAACTAGCAAAATAAGAAAACACACTTTACCAGAGCATTCTCCATAACCTGGAAAGTCATGCATGGTCCACATAAGAATTTCCCTTATAGTTGCAGATCGCCTACCAATATGTTTGCTCATGTCCTCCACTACAATTCCCTCCCACAACTCCTTTAGCTCATCAATCAGTGGAGAGAGGTAGACATCCATATTCTTGACTTTGTATCGTCCAGGCACAAGCAAGCTGAGCAAAAGGTGTCCTTTCTTGGTGGAAATCCATGGCGGTATATTGTAGTTAACAAGGACCACGGGCCATACACTATAGGAGGTGGAACATAAACCAAAAGGATTTACCCCATCCATGGCAAGACCGAATCGTAGATTCCTCGCCTCCTTTGCAAAGTCATCGTCAATGTGATGCCATGCTTCTGAGTCAGCTAGTCTGAAAAATGTGACAAACACGTAGTATCAGCGGAAAGTGCCTCAAAACCTTCTACGGAACAGTCTGTCCTTGCAAGTCATTTGATACCTGTCCACACCGCACTTGGGACATGTGGCCAACAATTCAAACTCTCCCCGGAAGAGAACACAATCATTGGGGCAAGCATGAATGCAATTATAATCCATGCCTAGCTTTCGCAGCACTTGTCTTGCATCATCATGAGACTCTGGCATCGTGTTTTGGGTAGGCAAAATGTAAGATTTCAACGTTCTACAAATTGCAATGAAGCACGTTATTAGAGTACTACATAGCACATTTTAATGGCTTTCAATAAAGAATCATACACATCATAATATACCTGAATAGCTCTGTCACACTCGCATCGCTCCATCCATACTTTGTTTGTATGCTCAACAATGCAAGAAGTGTCTTCAAACGGGATACCCGACTCCCATCATACAATGGAATGGCAGCCTCCGCAATTAAAGAATCTTGGGATTCCGAGTCCGTCGGAAGCAATGATTCGATCATGTCCTCTAACTCGGGCGCCCAAAAAGCAGGAGGATCGTCCATGTCTCTAGCATTATCACCCATAGAAGGGGGTTGAGAGTTATCACCTTCTATGAGACAGTTAGTTATCTCGGATGGCATTTGTATAGAGCGCGGACGGACCCGTCTTACTGGATGCAAGAGATCTGCGGACTGCAATGTATCGACATGGCCCTGACCCTGTAAAGGACGTTAAGGAGCTAACTTCTAAGATAACCCCAAACTGTTATACTTAAATCAATCACATGTCATATAGTACGTAATGAGAGAGAACTTACCGTAATCTCGTAATTGAAGACTGCTTGGTCGATTATCTCAACTCGAAACTCTCCATACCGTTGCACATGCTCTATGGACAAACGATGTTTCCGACGAATGGCCAATTTGCATTGCGTGCATGGACAAGGGACACGTTGATTGAGCCAAGCCTCACGATCACCACCATGTTGGTCATGAGTGCTAGACATCTTGACTGCGATGTAATGGATGATAATTTAATAATAATTCTATATTGTATATTGGGACCACTCCACTATATATATTTCAGGTCTTTTTTTAAAAAAATTTGTACCTATCTCTTTGAGTTCGGCTCTAAACTTATCTATCTTTGAGGTCGGCTCTAAACTATGCTCACACACATACATTTTCGTACCTACATTGCAAAGAATAAAAACCAACACAAGAAAAAATTTGAAAATACTCGCTTCCATTTCTCTCTCTTTCAACACTTCCTAACCTACATTGCAAAGCAACACAAAGCAACACAAAGATCGAAGAGAAACCAACACTTTCTAATCTACATTGCAAAGCGAAACAAAGATTGTAAAGAAACCAAAACAGGGCATACCGTCGTGCTCTCTTCTTCTTCCACGACCTCTTCGTGCGGGCGAAGCTCCTCTCCTCACGTGCGGCTCGTGGCTTGCTTCCTTGCTCACCTTCCTCTCTTGCTCACCTCCCTTTCTCTTTCTCTCCACCTTCGCGCGCTCATTTGAAAGAAACGTTCGGGTTTCAGCGAAATGTTACCGCAGTAAGTTGTCGCTATTAGTGTCGCTATCTCCGTCGCTAAAAATGTCCCTACTTGCGTCGCTAAATAGCGATGTTTTTAGCAACGCAAATAGCGACGCTAATACCGACGCCGAAAAAAAAAATCGCTACTTAGCGTCGCTATATGTGTGTACCCTTGTAGTGTACACTACCACTTTGTAAGAGAGAAGGTACTAGCAGGTGAGATTGACTTGGTGTATGTCAGCACATAGGATCGGATAGCTGACATCTTCACAAAGGAATTGGGTACAGAGAAGCTTCAAAAGTTTCGAAGCTTACTTGGAGTTGCAGAGATGCAGTTGAGCTTGAAGGGGAGTGTTGAGATGACAAGCTCAACACATGCAGACATTAATGATGGACCGCCTGGTTAGATGGATCCACACGTCTACACTTAGCACGTTGGTGGTCATTATGACTCTCACATGGCCGCTGGCTCATTACTTATTATATTCAGGTTGTTACACCTATTTACAGCTGGCATAGTTATAGCGCCAGTCGACTAGTGTAGTCGGTTATGCATTATTTGACTTAGTAAGCCACTTTCCTTTATGTTGTATCTTATCTATACTTTGAGTACATTGTAAAGAGTATGGAAGAAGAAGAAAAAACTAGCGAGAAAATGTTTTGGCCTCCATCTCTTTTCTTGTCTCTTGCGTGAGCTTCTCCTTGTGCATTCTGTGTGTGTTCGGCGCAGCATCTTGAGCAAGTCCCCCCACCACACGATTCTTGACACACATGGTGTTGAACTTCAAGATCAAACCCTTCATGAAGTGATGAGATTGATTTCTAATAGAGCTAGAAAATAAGAGAGACTTCCAAAGTGGCTTGTCATCTCTAAAGCTCATAACTTTCGGCTTAAGAGATCACAATTTTTTATACTCAACCTTTAGATTTGCCAAGTTGGAACATTTCATGACGTTGAGACTTCTTTGAGAGACTTGAAGAGTTATAGTGTGGATATCTAAGGATAAAAGTTACCATGAAAATTTAAAATATGGTTCTTTTGTAGGTCACTGCACTCATATATAAACAATATTTATGCTTGAAACTATATTGCATGAAGGTAGGCTTGAGATTGCTTGATGTTTCCTTATAAAATACAATTGGTTTTAATATTGGGACTCAAAATATCAAAACAAAGAAACTACACTAAAAAGAAGTAAATGGAATTAAAAAGGTAGGCATAAGCATTACTAGCTTCATGTCTAGACAATCCTCTTCATTAAGCTCACACTTGAGGCTTGGTTTTTCAATGGAAGACCTCAAAATTTTGGCATCCTTAGGCTATCGATACTCCAAAGCGACATATTTCAAGAATCTCATCTTCTTCAAGCTCACACATGAGGCCCCTGCTGCTATAAGACGTAGATTTACCAACATCCAAATGTCCAAATGGTTAATTAGGCCTTGCTCAAACTTGTCATCTTACGTATGCTCAGTTTTGGAATTGAGGTTCTCTACTTGAAGCTCACTTCACATTTTAGTAGGCACAATCCTTTTTTAAATGACTGTGATTATTTAATTCTCAAATGGAGCTTTACACTTTAAACTTGCCTTAGTTTCTTTAGTAGGTGTGTATTTGGGGTTTCAGCATCATGATGGGTGGGTTATTTAGGCTACAAGTGATGTATACAAGAACATCCAATATCGAATTGGCATCTTCCAATACAACATGTCCATTTGATGCTTTTCATTACCACTTCATCATCCATTGTTTGCTATTATATACACAAGTTTCTATGCAATAATAATTTGACATATTCTTGACGGATGCAACTTTACCAACTCCCTTACCCTAAGCTTTTTATCTCTTATATTGAAACTCATGTCAAGTGAAGCTCCTCTACATGCTCAATTTCAAATTTGACCTTTACAAGATGGTCATGAGGCTCAATTGTATATTTGATTAACATGAGTCCAAATCTAAATAAACATCAATTCTCAATTTGGATTGGTAAAGGATCAATCTTGTTTTAATACTTTTGAGTATTTGAGTTTAAATTTAAATGCATATGAGGCTTAATCTTAGATAACTTGATAGGAGTCTCAATTTCAAGGGATGTGAGACTCAATCTTGAAACTAAGCTACATTAGACACTATTGTCTAAGCATTAGGTTCAATCCTTCTAATCACTTTGGTCTCAATTGACTCCGAAAACACTTTTGGATTATTGATATGAGTGTTACATTAAACATTATTAGCTAAGTTTTACATTCGGTCATTGTAATCACTTGAGATGTTTGGTCTTAGTCTCAATTGACTTTGGAGTCATTCTTGGCAACTTGATACGAGTCTCAATTTGAATGGACACAAGGTTCAATTTTAAGATTGAGCCTCATCTCATGCAACTCTATTTAAACAATTATGAAAAATAGTTGTACATATAGCCATATTACAATGTGTTAATTTTCTTATTTTAAGAATTAAACTATAAAGTGTCGAAAATATGCCTCTCGCCCTTTTTAAATTCAATAGAAACTATCTTAAGTTATTTTGCCAAAAATTTTACAAATTGTTATATGTGTTAAGATTTTTTCGTTTTCTTTCAAAGTGGCACTTGAATAAGTGGCAATTTTTCTAAATGTGTCTTATAAGCAATAGTATTTTCCAAGATTGATTGGATAGGCAACAATATCCTTTACTATTATTAATGGAAGCTAGGGAGGGGACACGTGCCCACTCTAAGCTTTCCCCAAACACACTCTTGATAGCCACATGTCACCCAACTGTGAAAGAAGGCACCTGCGAAGGTGCAAATATCCCGTAGGCATAAGAGATTCACCATGTGGAGGGGGGGTGGGAGGGGAGCACCTATAAAATGAAGGGGTGTGAGTGTTGCAATCTAATAATGTGTAACTATCCCATATAGGCACAAGAGCTCTGTGAAGCCACCGAGGGGGAGGGGTAATGTGGGGCAAGGTGGGGGAGGGGAAGAGTACCTATAAAATGAAGGGGTATGAGTAATCTAATCCCCAAAGTTTTGGTGGCTATCAACTCTTGATTGGGAGGTGAAAAGTGATCTCTTAGCATGCTTATCAACATGCATTTTAATTAAATGAGAAATGGCTTCTACAAAAAGGATGTTTCCTTTTGAAGGTAAGTGTGGTTGCGATCTCTTGAAATAATGAAACACACACAAGGTTCCTTTAGAGAAAAACAAAGATTGGAAATACACACAGAGAGAGAGAGAGAGAGAGAGAGAGACCTTGAAGGGCCCCTCTCTCACCACAGATGCCTGGTTAGAATTTTGTAGGTTTTTTCTAACTACCTATGTAGAGGGTGCAACCCAATACTACAAGTGCCTCTTAATATTCATTATGTAATATTTGTATTATATAATATTATATTTATTCTTTCATGACTCTATTGTTGCAAGGCATCTCAGGGGTTCTACCTTATCGGACATGTACAATACCACATGAGTTCAAAATAAAGGGTATTATATTTAGTAAAATTTATAGGATTATGTTTACCACAGAGGTTTTAAAATAAAAATTTGAAAAAAAAAATCGTAAGTTTAGTAAAGTAAAAGGGGTCATTTTAAGGCCTTATAACATATAAAGAAATGGTATTTCTTAATATCCTTTGAATGCACGTTATATAGATGACTTCTTTTACGTGGACCCATCAGGCGGTGTAGACGTAGTCTTGCACCACCACAAGTGTGTGACTCTAATCCTGTAGGGCATAGTCTTGAGGTAATTCATCCATAATACATAATGTTAGATAAATGTATGCATAATGTAATTGATAAGTAGTCCCATACGAACTTCCACATCAACATTATACACAATAGCTCAATGAGCAAGGATTGGATATTCATGCATCATGATTACAATCATCAATGTACTGACTAATATTCCTCTCCTTCAAGATAGAGCACTCTATCAATGATTGATCACAACAATCAATTTTCTAATTACCATTTGGCATTAGCTCATTGGGCATTGTTTCATGGAAAGTAACCTATCTTAAGGATGTACACATATAATAGGTGGTCTAATAACCAATTTTAGCCTCTTTCAGTCCCCCAGAATCTTTGTACAATTGCATTAAATCTTTTTCATCCTACTACATGCATACTAATATATATATAATACATAATAAGTACATATTAAAATTTATATAATATCTAATATATATAAATATGTTAATATTCATATTATACAAATATTATTTTTATATTATATATATATTATTAATATACATTAAAATATGCTAATATATTATATCTCATTTCAATATTAATGTTGTTATGATGGTAATGTCTTCTAAATTTAGAAGTCTCATTCAATAGTTATAATATAATGAGTACCAACATGATCATTCACATATCTCTCTTCAATACCATTGGCACTCTCATTACATGATGTATTCATATTACTTGACATTATACACGAAGTATTTTGGTCATAAGTTAATTCCTTGTACGATTCTTTTAGAACTAATTATCCCTTAAGACACACATTGCACCAAACTCATACATAGATGTTGCCCATAGAATACATGACTACTCACAAAAAGGTTATTCCTTTGGCTAACTTACTTACAGAAGAAAATTCCAGGTCTAACTTGGAGATTTTCAACCACATAATTTGCATTCACCATACCAACTTATGATTGTGGATTAGAAGGTAGAGTTATCACACCATCAAAGAGAATTCAAGAGGAATGGAAATTATGCAATATAATTATATAGGATATCAATGTTGCCACATCATGTATATCAATGTGGATATAATTATATATAATCATATTGCCATGTAAGGCATACATAAAGATTGAAATGTGTTAGTGAATAGTAATAGTGGTGCTTCAAAGTTTGGTCCAAAGCGCCAAACCTAAGCTAGTACATAGCACTAGCCATGGTGTGAAGCACTTGAAGGAGACTAGGCACGGTGTGCCTAGTGTAACATTATGAAATATGAGGTGAGGCTTTCCACATGTAGCAAACAACTAAACTATGAGTTGTCCATTTCATCATGTCTATCAAGAAAGATGTTATGTTTTGCTAAACGATCAATATCCAAAGTCAGTGATTATATATTTTATTTCCACATAGAGAGTACTTTGTTAAGAAATCCATTGTATCATGTACATTCAATAGATGTTGTGAAACATCCTTACATATAACGTTGTTAAATAACTAAGATAACACCATTGCATCATAAACTTTTACTATTGTTTCAAACCTTGACAAATTTAGATTTGTATATTTGTCTTGAAATGTTACATTATAACAACACTCTTGATTATTTCATGTGCTTTATGTACATAGTCAAGGTGGATCTTGCAACCTTTAGAAAAAGAAACCAATGCCTATTCATAGGGTTGGACATACTCTCTCGGGGAAGTTACTATATGTATATCCTCTACATCATGTGCATTCAATGCCTATTTATAAATATCCTTATCTGTGAAACTTTCCTGAATAAAATATAACCCTTTACTATTCAATTTGTAAATAATCCCTTTATATTATGCCCTTCTAAATGTATAAAATGTATAAAAATTGTATTTTAAAAATAACTTATTTTGAACCCACGTGATGCACACATATATTCACGAGTAACTTACCCGAGCGTACTGCTCCCCAATATTTTCAAACATAAACACCTACTTTGAATGCCCTTTTGAGTTATTGAGAAAAGAAGAGAGATTTTCTCAAATTTAATTCCACCAAGACATTTTGTAATGTTTCTAGCGGCAATTCAATCATTGTTATTAATTAGATGGCCAAAATGCATGAACTCTATCTGTTGAAATAATGCAAACTTGTACTAATACTTAATTTAGCTATCACTTGAGTTGTAGGTGACACTAGGTTGACTGTTATGGTCATGTCAAGCTCCAAAGAAATAGGCTAGGGAAAAGGGGCATCATGAACAATTAAATTAGGATTATTGATGTTTGTTGATGTACAAGTGTTTCCAACCCAAAATAATGTTATGATGTAACGCTTTCTAGGCTTCTTTGAAAATCTTATACACATAAACATGTTTACTTCTTTAGGATTTTAAGTTTTGCACCTTTTTAGATTATTATGTCAAACAATGTGAACATTGCATGGTGCATGATGTAAGACGATTTTTAAGACATCATGTACGTCGCTATTAGTGTGCAACATCACTTCAAGGACCTATGATATGATATGAAGGTTCAATTTTGAGAAAATCTATGAGTTGCTCACCTACACAAGCATTAAAAACACAATTTAAAAAACTCATAGCACATTGTGAATGTTTTATAGTCTTAGTGTGGTAGGTATTACGTGAGGTAAAGTTAAAGGCAATGCTATATAATTTTTCTATATATACCATGACAAGTTCTTGTTAACTTCCAAATGTGCTATGCTTTTTGGTGGTTGGGTGCATGAGAGTGTAGGAAGCAATGGAGCCTAATGAGAAAGAGGAATTGGCTGAATACATGTGCAATTTGGGACAATTCCGTAAAGGATACCTAACACGATAAACGTAATGTTAAGGATCTTCTGGTTCACTTTTCATGAGGTTATAAAGGTTGCACTATTGACAAGGTCTCTATTTATTCAGCATGTGACCTCCAATAACCTTTTATTTATGAAGTCAGTTGTGCGTAGGGCATGTGTGAGCATCGTTTGGAAAGAGTAGATCTATGCACACACGTTGAGTAAGGAAGGAGAGAACATGTTAAGAGAGAAAGGCCAATAACCTCTTTTTTGGGGGGAGGGGGCAATAATTAGAGAAATGAGTGGGACAAGTGGGGGCTAGGGGGATTTATAATAAGTTGGTGTGACTGGGGTCTCCGTTAGCTTTGACAGAAGAAGTGGTGGTAGTAGTTTTCATGAGAGGGAATCTGTGGGGGGTGGTGGCTGTGGTTGGGGGAAAAGAGCACAGGAGGGGACACACGGGGAATCCGTGAGGCCGAATAGTTACAGGTTAGATCCGTTAAAAGGAGATGGAGAATTTACAGAACTACTAAAGCAGACTGCGTATGGGGTAATATAAATAGCACAGAGGCTAAGCAGGTGAGTAGTGGGAGTGATGGAGATGATGATCATGTGGTGACTGCGCCAGAAGGGAGAGGGAAAGGGAAAGGAAGGAAGGAGATGATGGCGAGTAGAGAGGGCGACAATATAACATCAGCAGCAGCTGCAAGCATTAAATCGGCAGTGGTGGGCAATCACAATGGCGCCGAGAAGGTTAGAGGAGGAGGCAATCATCATCATCATCACAGTAGTAACAATGATGGTGGTAATGATGATTACAGCCGGTGGGTGGACTGGCGCTGCAAGCCCATCACTGCCGTCAATCCAGGCGGAGGACGGCGGGGCGCCTTCTTCACCATCGGTATACCGCGGTTTACACCTCATCACCTCAGCATCTCGGCATATTTTCTGAACTTTTCATATCGTCAACAAGCTCATCTTCTTTGCTAGTCTCAGTGGCCGTCCCTTTGAATGAAGCTCCCCGTCCCCATCGTAGAATCAGTCATTCACTCTATTTCGAACTTCTTCTTTGCTTACCAAACTCGTCTCTGAGTTCCCTCTCCAACAGATTACTCAAAAGCTCGTTACATACACTAGGCACAAAGAAAGGACAGGGGCCTAGAGAGAGAGAGAGAGAGAGAGTGTGTGTGTGTGTGTGTGTGTGTGTGTCTAATGGGAATTATAATAACCAAGTCTTGCACTCTATTATCGGCTCTCAATTAACAACTCTAACATGGCATGGTTCATGCATTCTTCCCAACAAGTATTTCTAAGCTAATCAATTAACAATGGACACATCATCATCTGGCTCATGTATTCTCCCCATCAATTATTCCTTAGAAATGTATAAACATGGCCATAGGTTGTTCATCAAAACCTTAAGTTATTTCCCATATGTTGAAACAAAAGAGGAATTTGAAACCCCTTGTCTCGTGCACAATCATGGGGTGGGGTTAAAAAACTCATAGTTCTACCCTACACTAATTTCCTCCATAGCATCCATGATAATTTTAAGTTTTCCAAGTTTTTCATTATCATTTCAAAGGAAAATTCCCTCCAAAATTTGTTTCTAGCCATATGCTTAATATGCATCGACAGTATATATTTTCTCTTGGATCTTAAAAACATGTATTGCGGCACATGTGGACAGTTTCTGCAGGCTTTGGCTACTTTGCCTTTAGTGGCATCTATGCAAATTTAGTCTTATACCTAATCAAAGTGTGGGGAGAGAGCAATGCAAGTGCTGCCAACGACCTCACCAACCTCCTTGGCACTCTTTTCTTCACTAGCCTCTTTGGTGCCTTCTTGGGTGATGCCTATTGGGGTCGCCTTTGGACCGTGGTCGTCTTCCAACTTACGTTTGCCATGGTAACAAATTCTATTTAGCATTTACTCTTGTAGCACCTACTTGGGCCATGGTTGTCTTCCAACTTATGTTTGCCATGGAACAAATTCTATTTAGCATTTACTCTTGTAGCACCTACTTGGGCATATCAAACAATTATCCCACCCCCAAAATAATTTCTATATGAGATCATCCATCTCTCATAAGTGAATTGAAATCCATCAACCCTATTGAGTAGGTTAAATAGGGATAAACCTAAACACTTTGACTCATTCATTACCGATTCAATGCAATCTTGTTTTGTGTTCTTACAAAATAACAATTGCTTCCCTTTGTACAATGATATCTAAGTAGACACTGTCATTTCACAAATTCATGGCCAATACCTAAGGTGACAACCTAATAGCTATATCACCAAGCAATAGAAGTGGTCTTCTTTCTTCTAGTTAGCATACATGAAAAGTAAATGTCCATTCATATAGTTGTAGTTCCTTTTACAACACAATATTTAAGTATACTTATCCATCATTACTTGTACATATTACCAATGTGACACTAAAGTTTTTGTTTTTCCATGGTTTGATCATTTGGGTAAATTCCAACTTTGAAATGTAGGGTTGTGTGTTGGTGGGAGTGGTAGCGACCATGCAAGAGGATAGCCACACAACAAGAGCAAGCTTGAAATCATTCTTATTTGGGGCCTTGTATATAACAGCACTAGGGAGTGGATCCTATGAGCCTGCGATCGCTTCCTTAGGGGCAGACCAATTTAATAGTGCTAGGGAGAAGGCCACTTACTTCAATTGGATGTTTGTCGCATGCAATGTGGGCCAGCTACCTGCTCTCACCCTTCTCACTTACCTAGAGAATAGGGGATCATGGGCATTGGGATTTTGGATATCTAGTGCTGCAGTACTCTTGTCCCTACCCATCTTTTTAGTGGGTGTCCCCTATTACCGCCAATACAAGCCTGGTGGCAACCCCTTTATTCGCATTCTCCAAGTTATTGTTGCTGCTGCTCGAAAGTTCAAGGTCACTCCCCAATTTGACCCCAAACTCCTTTACGAAGTTCCAGGTCACTACTCCATCATCCAAGGGTGTCTCAAAATTCAACATAGGGACAAATTCAGGTCAATACTAAACTTTTCTAAATTATCATCTTTATTGCTTTCATAAGTTAAAGTTATGTGCAAATGTTTGCAACTTCTTTTTCTAGTTTCCAAGTGATTACATTGAGATCCTATTTGTTTTTCCTTAGAAATCATTGAGCATTAATGAATAATGTTTAGTCCATGTTTCTCATATCTACTTCTAAGGCTATTCATGAAGTCTCAATTTTTAATTTTGGTTGTGCACAACATAGATTCTATACTTGAAATCTACCCCTTTATAGATTACAAACTTATAAAGGAAATTGTTTATGGAAACTATAGGCAACACATACCACAATACAAATAGAGGGGGAATTGAAAGAAAATCCCTTATTAATGTAGTATCTCAAAGGAAATTATGCGTGTCCTAAAACCATTTCAATAGAGAGGGGAAACAGAGAGAATCCCTTATTAATGTAGTATCATTATGCATGTCCTCAAACTATTTGTGAGAGAGAGAGAGAGAGAGAGAGAGAGAGAGAGAGAGAGAGAGAGAGAGAGAGAGAGAGAGAGAGAGAGAGAGAGAGAGAGAGAGAGAGAGAGAGAGAGAGAGAGAGAGAGAGAGAGAGAGAGAGAGAGAGAGAGAGAGAGAGAGAGAGAGAGAGAGAGAGAGAGAGAGAGAGAGGTTCTCCAGGAGATCTTAAAATCTTTGATAGAGATACAAAGTGTATAGAAAGTGTAGTAGATACATGTATCAATCTTGAGCTACTTTATAACAATATTAATGCACATAATATGTTATACTTTTTGAATCTCATATAAAGGGTTTAATGGTTGCTTTGTGATGTTACCCTTGCCCATAGATGGTTGGATAAGGCAGCTACAATCACAAAGGATGATGAGAAAAATCAAAATAATGTAAGCCCATGGAAACTTTGCACAGTTACACAGGTTGAAGAAGTGAAAGGTTGGATAGGCATAGTTCCTATCCTAATTTTTGGAGCACTAGCTCAAGCAATGTTTGCACAAATGACTACTTTATTTGTGGAGCAAGGAGCCATAATGGATAGCACTGTTGGAAAATCACATTTCAAAATTCCCCCAGGTTCATTACAAATAGTGGCTATTCTTGCTGCAAGTGCCTTTGCACCTGTGTATGATTACATGATTATTCCTCTAAGCAAGAAATGGACAACAAATCCCAAGGGTATCACATCCTTACAAAGAATGGGATGTGGATTAGCAACCACAATGCTAGCCATGATCGTGGCAGCCCTTGTTGAAATGAAAAGACTGGAAAAAGCTAAGCATGGGAACAACTTGTCAATACTTTGGCTTATCCCACAAAATGCAATTATGGGAATTAGCATGGCCATATTGATGGTTGGACAAATGGAATTTTTCTATACAGAAATCTCTGAGAGTGTTAGGAGTCTTGGTATTTGTCTCACCTTGGTATGTCGTGGTTTAGGAAATTTTATAAGTACTCTTCTTGTCACAGTAATTATGTCCATAACCACCCATCACAAGCACCTAGGATGGATTCCACACAACCTTAACCTCGGTCACTTGGACTATTTTTATTGGTTCCTTTCCTCTTTGATGTTTGTAAGCTTGGTCCTTTATGTGATCTATGCACATTTTTACACCTATGTAGACCAAGCCGACTTTCTTAGCACGATCCCTTGTAAAGAGCTTGAAATACCACCAAAATAATATTGCAAACAAAATTATCCGAGTCCATATGTATTTACCAAGAAATAATGAAGCTTTATAAGCATAAGTATACATGTCTTACCAAGAAAGAAAGGTGTAAGTTCCTATTTTAAAAAGTGTGATCTAGTATGGATTGAAAACATGAATATGTATACCTTTATTATTGATATATTAACTTGAGAAACAAAGTTAGAAACAAAGAAACATATGTGTACACTTTGTAAATTTCTTTTATTAAATTTAACAATAGTTTTGTGCGTGTGCATAGATGCATGCATGTGTGTACACACATGTTTGTGTTGCAACAAACTATGACATAAGCCTTAGGGATTTTAAAGGATTTCTAACAATCTTGAAGGTGGTGTGCTTATAATTTGATGAGCATGACAAGTAGCTAGTTCTATGCAATTTGGTCATAGATAAATCCGGTTATTAAGGGTAATGAAAACAATACTGGAGATATGCATACATCAAATAAAATTATGCATTACAACCATATTCATGTGTTCTATATGTCATATACAAAATAATAACACTTAAGTTAGTAAACTTTTGGCTTTTAGGTCTTAAGTCATCTTATCCCCCACTTTCTTTTTTGGTAATGCAAAGTGAATATTAGAAAGATATAAAGTAGTTACAACATCTAAAGTAGATGCAAGAGTCCTAGGCCATACATATTTCTTACCAAACAACTTAAAGATCCAATGTTTAGATCTGAATTGCCTCAGTACTAAAAGAGTGTCAGATTCGAGCTCTTCTAAAGAGTCAGCAGGGAGCTTCCTAAAACTATTCTTGAATATAAGAGTATTTCTTTTAGACCATAGAAGGTTGATTGTAACAGAGATAAGTGCAACGAGCTTCTAGGAGGCCACATTGAGGTTTTGTTGGTCACCCAAACATGCTACATTAAATCCAAAGTGGGTTGTGAAGTGAGATTTCTTGAGCCATTGCTTGATCTTGTTCCAAACTTGTCTCACCGATTGACATTCCTAGAATAGGTGCTTCTTATCTTCTTCCTTCCTTTTACAAAATGAGCATAGGGGGGGTGATTGGTAGCCACTTCGCCAATTGAGGAGACCTTAGGAAGTTAGGGGTAGCTTCTTGGAGATGAGCCTCCAACGCCAAGTGTCGAGGCAGGAAGAGGGTGTTGCCTGCCCTCCACTCTTTTTTCAGCCTACGCCGCGAGGTAGTAGATCTAGCTCTAGGGCAATCCTTGCGCCATTTATCATACAAGGTCTTCAGGATCCTGGTCTTATGGGAATTGAGAGGCTTATCAGCAGGGCTGTAGATCAGAGTTCTCAGGAGAGAGTCATGGAAGACCACGACTGAGGAGGGCCAATCAACTTTGACCCACGTCAACACCTACTCGAACCAGAGAGTCACCATGGGAGTCAGACTAAATTGCTGGGCAGCTGCCTGTGCTTCCCGCCACTTGTGGGAGTTGGAGTCCCAAAGTTGCTTAATCTTTTAGCCAATCATTAGGCCCATTCAAAGACAAGAACCGTCCAGGAGAGCAAGGCCTTTTATGGTGCCATCTTGGATCCTTTTGTCTAATTTGATGAACCTCCAGTTTAACCAATCGTACGCTTTATCGAGGTCCATGTTGACCAAGACAAAGTTAGCTTAATGAGAGATTGCTAGATCCATCGAGAAAATCAGAATGAGTGCTGCTTCTACAATAGGGTCCTCTCATCACATTTGAGGTACTTCAACCAAGAGTTCATGATTCTGTATTACGCATCATAATTTTGGTCCACCAAGGGGCTCCTTGCTTGCTTCCTACAAGAGGGGTTCTTCATATTCTTCCTAGACTTGCCTTTCCCATCGACTAACTTCAGATCATGATTTTCTTTATAAGCTTGCTTCTTTCCCAACAACGGTCCCAAGTCCTTCTTGCTCTAGGCTTTTGTGGACTATGTACTGGCAATCGATGAAGACCCCCTCTTACTCCGTTATCCTGCCACCAGGGCACAACCTCTATTGCCTTTATTCTTGATTGCTTAGGTGCTCCCCCTTAATCCTTGTCAACCAATATGTTGGAATCTCTGGAGGAGGCAAGTTGCAAAGAGGGCCCAAGAGTCTTAGTAGGGCAGTTCCTTGCAGAGTTGCCATTAGCTTTGCACAGGTAGCAAGCATTGGGGAAGGGAGCAAACTTAACACTAAGGACAATCTCTGTACCACACAGGGTTTGAAGCTACAAAGAACGTAGGAGGTTCATTGCACCTATCCCAAAGAATGCAAGCATGGCTAGTTGCTTTGAGGAGACCCCAAGATGTTGCAGGAGCAAGAGCATAGAGTACCTTGCCTAGGGTCACAACAATGGACGCAACTTCATCCACAAGCCACAAGGGAAGGTCAGTGAACTCGATCCAGACCACGTATTCATGGGCAGGGACCCCATCATAGTGAGAAGGTAGAGGACCAGGGCAATGTGTATACTAAGTTCCCTCTGAAGCCCATCGCATACGCAATAACTCAATCCCTCTCTAGTTTAGAGTGGAGAAGCGCCATGTATAATCCTTTGTCAGTAAACTTGAACTGTACCAAGGTTACCTTACCCTTGTACGTTGCATAGCAGGACGACCAAGAAAATAGAAGTAAACACATGTTCCCATGAGAGTTGCATCCTCTGTCGGACCCAATTGATCACTACAGTAAGGTAACCGCCTTATGTACCCATGCACCCTAATGAGCCTTGGCCTTCTATGCAACATTGTGTTTTAATGTAGGAAAGAAGGTTCAAAAGGCAAAGACAACATTGTAGATGGAATAGTTTTGTGTGATACTATGAGTTTTGCACCCCAAGTACTTTCCTATGCTTTATTAAAGAGGTCCCTCTTCATGAGGAGTTTAGCCATTGGTTCGCTACTACTTATCATGGTCACTATTCTCTACATTATATAAGTGTTTAGAAAAATGATTCTATTAATTTCTTTTGGTAACATAGAGGGAAAGAGACTCGACGTTGTCTTGTTCTGTTGGTTTCATGGGGAGCGTTCTTCATGTTTTGTGATAGTTTAGTACTTTTTCACTAGATGAAAGCTTGTATCAAAGAGTGCCTTCTCATGATTCTAGAAATAGAAATTAGGAGTCTTGCCTCTATGTTGGGACATGTCCTCTATATTGTTCCTCTACCAATAAAGAGAGAGTAGTGTGCACATACTTTGGGATCAGTAGATCGTTCGCACATGAGGAAGTAGGGGCTCAGAAAGGTTGCTTTTGTTACACTTTTTCCTATGTGGTAGGTAGAGTACACTTCAACCATGGGAGACACGATAACTATGGGGAAATCCTATGTTTCATCAACTCCCAGTTGAAGTGGGACATACGGCACAAGGAAAGGATGCTTTGAACTATCGGTTCTATAGCAAAGATAAAGTGGAGAGTACATTATGCTTATCTCATATGCACCAAATTGGAGAACAATGCACTTCTTTTCGCACTATGCAGTTAAACTACCTCATTTGCCCAGTATGTCATGTGCAGAGGCTATGGAGTGTTGCAGCTGCAAGATACCAAAGGATTTGAGATACTCTATGAGGTCAAAGTTCACTTGATGCTTTGATATCATTGTCATGAGATAGCCAAGGATTTGAGATACTCTACGAGGTCAAAGTTCTCTTGATGCCTGATATCATTGTCATGAGACAAGTCATTTTACAAGTTTATTGTGCAAAATGTCTACGTTGACATTGTAGCACATCGTCACGTGCGTCCACATCAATGCCTTCGTATTGTTCATTGCAATATCCATTGCCATTGTCGTGCTTACTATCATTCCATTCGTTTGGGCATCCCCATTCTATTGATTGCAACCTGCCCACCACCATTCCATCCCGCAGCTACTTTACATCGCGTCTACGGGGTAGGTACAGCATCTACCCCAACACGCGAAATATGCCAATCCTCATCGCCCAACTAGAATATAGGAGGTGGCTTCAAATGGCGACCAGGAAACAGATTTATGCTTTCCCTGATATTTTACACATCGCAATATTCTGCTTGAAAATTTGTACTACATCGCAGCTTTCGCTCGATTATACGAAGCCTGCAAAATCGATTTGTGCGCATCGTACTGAAGTTGGAGTCAAGAATTGTAAACCATGACTAGTCACAAACGCCGCTGAAAAGTTGCATCTCAGAAAACGATAGCTAGCACTGAAAGCAGACGGAATATCACACCCCGTCTTCCAATACAAGGCTTTTATGCGACGGTCTGCATGGCCGATTCAGCATCCACTATTAACTATTACAAGGCTTCACATGTCAGGAACGTTAGGCTCCTTCGCGGTGGCAACTCACGCGAAGTTGCCACAAAGAAATTAGGAAAGTGAATTTGACATGCAAAACTTCACTTTCCTCTCTCTTTCAACTCAACCTCTCTCTCTCTCTCTCATATATATATATATATATATATATATATATATATATATATATATATATATATATATGTATGTATGTATGTCTGAATGTGTGTGTGTGTGTGTGTGTGTGTGTGTGTTAAGGTATCCATTGGAAATTAGGTTTCTACAAGCTAAGAGAACATTAGGACTTGGAGGTAGGAGAGTCCATACTTCCTGAGTTAAAAGTTAGGTAGTTTCTATATCAAATAAATGTATGTAAATCATATCTTTACATTTGCCTAGCATTTATAAAATAAGGTTTACTTTTCTTATGAGATCGATAGGATGAAATGTTGGATTTTTAGGTGCATATTAAGTTTTTTTTTGGGGGAAGGGGGGGGGGGGGGGATGTGAGGTTAGAGTGTTTTGGGATGACACATTAGTTAGGGTTTTGGGTGCAATGGTTATTAAGATTTGAGGATAGGGTTAGGGTAGGATTATAGGGGGCAACACTGAGATATGGGAGGATAGAGGCATTATTGTACCATAATAGGAAGTTAGGTTGGTTAGGGTACTTAGTGCTTTGGACTCAAGGGGGTTAGTAAGACATGTGATTAAGGTTTATAAGGAAAATGGTTGACAAGGATTTTTGGGCAAAAGATGATGATGAAGAAGTTATTATTTCATTGTATGGAGTTAGATTTGGGGAGATAGTGTTTGGAGTTGAGTAGGTTAGTAAGACTTAGGGTTATGGTTTATAAGCAAAAAGCTTGAGGGGGGAGGATTAGGGCACATGCAGGCACACTCTCTCTACCTTAGACTACTCATTTATGTGTCCTCTCATAATGGTAATGTAAAGATCAAGGAGGTTACTGTCTAGCATATGCGGCTGATAGAGTGTCACCAAAATTCAAGCATAATGTATGTCATTGATTCTTCACCATTTTATGTAGTTCATGCCTCATTGGATTCAATATACAAAATCAAGGTTGAAAATATTAAAAATCAAGGTTATTACCATCATGACTGTAAATCAAGGTGATTATGATCATGAGTATAAACACAAGTTTTGAATCTTGCAACGTGCATGACATTTTTAAAAGCCAAAAAAGGCATTTGCAAGGCCAAAAAGAATAAAATCATTCATGACTCGACGATGCGACACTCAAATTTGTGGCACCATGCTCCCACAACTTGACATGATAGCTACTTTGTGCAACTTGCCTACATAGATTGATGGCTAAATGAGCTTGAGTGACAATTTTTTTGCCCTTCACCATCACATCAAAATGGCAAGCTTTTGGGGGCCATCACTTTTTCGACCCCCATATCCTAGCCCAATTTGTGTGCATTTGCACAAATGCACATGCATACACACACACACACACACACACACACACACTCTCTCTCTCTCTCTCTCTCTCTCTCTCTCTCAATGTGAGGGTATGCATTAGAAATTAGGATTTCCCAAGGGAAGGGAGCATTAGTGCTTAGAGGTAGGATGATTCATAGTTTCTAGCTTAAGTTTAGATAGTTTCTATGCCAAAAAGAAATTATAAATCATATATTTATATTCTCCTAACATTTACAACCTTATCTATATTATTCCTATGAAATTGATGGATGGAATGTTTGATTTTCAAGTGTAGGTCAAGTTTGCAAAGAGAAGGGATGTGAGGTTAGGGTATTTTCGAATGACATGTTAGTTACGGTTTGGGATGCGAGGGTTATGTTTTGAGGATAGGATAAGAAAAGTAAGATTAGGGTACGGTTTTGGATCGAATATTGTGATGTGGGAGGATGGAAGGGTTATTATTCTATGATAGAGAGTTAGGTTTTGGGGGCTAGTATTAGTGTTCTAGATTTGAGGGGATTACTAAGACTTTGGATTAGGTTTTATTAGCAAAATGTTTGAGGGTGAAGGATTAGGGATCATGGGGCAAGAGATAACGCGCACACACACACACACACACACACACACACACACACTCTCTCTCTCTCTCTCTCTCTCTCTCTCTCTCTCTCTCTCTCTCTCTCTCTCTCTCTCTCTCTAAACAATAATAAAGCATTTATGATCATTTCGTGACATTTTACACCTTGTTCATCAAATTCTCTCCCAACTCCACATAAGTATGACCTCCATTTCTTGTTGGGCTATGTATTCAACTTTTCAAAGGATCCTTTTTTATTTCCTTATTATGATAATATGATGAAAGAGATTGAGCAAGGAAGAGAGGTTCTATTGGGATGATGACAAGAAAGAGTAACACAACTCAAATTGATGTAAAGTCACATTAAACTACTATGATACCTTTCGTCTCTCCACCCTCTTCTTTCCTCTCTCTCCTCTCCCCACTTCTTCTTGTCCTCCTCCTCAGTCATCTTCCTCCCTATTTTCAAGCCTCTCTTTTCTTTTTTCACTTCACTTGTTTTCCCTCTCTCTTTTTTCTTCTTCTCTCTCCCCCTGTATTTTTTCTCTCATCTATGCTCTTTGTCCTCTCTTCTCTTCTTTTTCTTTTTTCCTCTCTCTCTCTCTCTCTACCCTCTTCTCTTCTCTCCTCTCCTCTCTTCTCACTATTCTTATCCTATCACTTCGACTATTTTCTTTTTCCTCTCTCCCCTCACTTATAATCCTCCTCCTCCTTCTCTCTCTCTCATAGTTGAGAGAGAGAGAGAGAGAGATTGACTACATGCTACCACACCCCAAGACTTTGCATGTGCCTCCACCCATCCATGTGTCTATTGGCATGTGCGTACTCTCTTACGCACACACACACAGATGGCAGTGAGCCTACATTTTTGGTGCCATGTATACAACCCCCACTAACTCTGCACAGAGAGAGAGAGAGAGAGAGAGAGAGAGAGAGAGAGAGAGAGAGAGAGAGAGAGAGAGAGAGAGAGAATTGTGTGTGTGTGTGTGTGTGTTATCATGAGAGTGAATGGCCACTAGGATTGCACGCTACACACACACACACACACCGATGAGGTTTCTTCACTCACAGACATCTAATAGATGTTGAAAAAAGGGAGAGAGATTTGTGAACATGGTAATGTCAAGAAGAGAAAGTAAAAGTATTTGAAATTTGAAATTGAAATTAGGTTTGGATCACACTCTAGGTTCGAGAGGCCCTCTAGAGGTTTAGGACCTTCCAAACCTATAGCTAAAATAATATTATATAATAAAATAGATAGATAAATAGATGCAACAATAATTTTGCATATTATTAGGGGATGCAACTTTACTGGCCCCCTTACCTCGAGCTTCTTATCTCTAAGATTGCAACTTATGTCAAATGAGGCTCCTCTACATGCTTGATTTCAAATTGAACCTTTACAAGATGGTCATGAGACTCAGTTGTATGTCTAATCCTCGTGACAATTGACATGAGTCTTAATCTAAATAGGCATCAAGTTTGAATCTAGATGGATAAGGTTGAATCCTCATTTTGATACTTTTGATTCTTTGAGTTTATTTTTGAATGCATATGAGGCTCAATCTTAGATACCTTATCAAGAGTCTCAATTTGAATGGACATGAGACTTAGTCTTGTGATTGAACCTCATTAAACAATTTTACCTTAGTATTGCATTCGATCCTTTTAATGACTTGAGATGTTCAATCTCAATCTCAATGGACTACAAAAACACTTTTGCCCAATCAATATGAGTCTGAATTTGAATTTAAGATTGATCCTCATGCCATACTATTGAAAATTTGATAGGAGTCTTAATCTGAATGGACATGAGACTCATGATCAATCACTCTGGAACTTGATTCTCATTAAACATTATTAACTTAGTCTTAGTTTCGACCCCTTCTAAGGACTTGAGATGTTCAATCCTGGCTCAATTGACTTGAGAAACATTTTTGACCACTTGATATGAGTCTCAATTTGAATGGACACGATGTTCATTTTTAAGATTGAGCCTCATCTCAATGTAACTCTATTTAAACAACTTCAAAAAATAATTTTACACATAGCCATACTACAATGTGAAAATTTTTATATATTAAGAAGAAGTAGACTATAAAGTGTCCTCAAAATATGTCTTTCACCCTTTTTAAATTTTTATTTTGCTAAAGAAATTATAAATTGTTATGTAAGTGTAAAACATTGTTTAGATTTCTTAACTTCAAAGTCTTAAAAATAAAATTGCCATACAACAATGCATTTTAAAGGTTACATTATAAAATAAGAGGTGAGACCTTCCACATGTAATAAACATTATAAAATATGAGGTGAGACTATCCACATGTTATAAGCTACTAGATTGTGAGCTATCCATTTCATCATGTACATCAAGAAAGATGCCACATTCTACTAAGCCACAATACACAAAGTTTGTGATTAGATACTTTCTTTTCACTTAAAGGGTAATTTATTAAGAAATCTATTGTATCTTCACATTCAATGGATGTTGTAAAAAATCCTTAAACATAACATGCTAAATTAATATGATAACAAATTTCCATCTTAAATTTATGTTGTTCTTTCAAATTTAATTTTTGAAACCCCAATAGCATATGTAAATGTGTATATTTGTCTTGAAATGTTGCATTATAACAACACGCTTGATCATCTCATGTGCAATGTGTACACAGTCAAGGTGAACTATGTAAGCTTTAGAATAAGAAACCAAAATCCATTCATCGGGTTGGACATACTACTCCCCAATATTTCAAACACAAAGACCTCCTTTGAATGGCCTTTTGAGTTACTAAGAAATGGAGAAATATTTTCTCAATTTGTATTCCATCTATGAGGTTTTGTATTTTTTCACTTGTTTTGACACTTCAATCATTGTTATTAATTAAATGGCCAAATTTCCTTAACTCTGTTTGTTGAAGAAATGCAAGATTTTAATAATACTTATTTTAGCTATCACTTGAGGTAAAGGTGACACCACATTGACTTTTATGTAAAGCTCCTAAGAAATAGATAAACAAGAAAGGGACATGAAGAGTTAATTTAGGATTCTAAATGTTTGTTAATCCCAAAACAATGTTATTGATGTAAAGCTTTTTAGGATTTCTTAGACGTTAACATGCTCACTTCTTTAGGGTTTCAACTTTTGCACATTTTTACATTATTATGTCAAAGAATGTGACCATTTCATTGTGGATGATGTGAGGTGATTTCTAAGACATCATTTATTGCCTATCAGTGAGAGCGGCATCACTTCAAGGACCTATGATATGATATGAATGTTCGATTTTTTGAAAACCTCAAGGTACTTGCCTACACAAGCATTAAAAAACAATAAGAGAACTTGCGGCACATTATGAATGTTTTATAGTCTTATTATGGTAGGTATTACATGAGGTAAAGTTAAAGGCCATGCCATAGTTCTTTTTTAAAAATAACATAAGTCCTTATTAACTATTAAATGCATGTTACACTTTTTGGTGGTTGGGTGCATGAGAGTGTATGAAGCAATGGAGTTGAATGAGAAAGAGGAAAATGCTAAATACATGTGCAATTTGGGACAAATCCATCTCGGATACCTAACACAATAAACTTCATGTTAAGTATATTACGGTTTATTTTTCTATGAGGTTACAATGATGAGATTATGAAGATTGAACTATTGATGTCTCTCTTTATTCACCATGTGATACCCAATAACCTTTTATTAGCATTGCTCTGTAGGATATTTGGTTACACAATGGTGTGGTGACAAGGTGCACATCCCAAAGAATTGCCCCCGACTATAAACTTTAGTTAGCTAGTCCACTTAGCCTTGAAATGTGCAGATATCTTGTTTTTTGAGAAAGAAGAGTTCATTTTGAAAAATCAAAAGAGAAAAAGGGCGTGTGCACACACGCGCACACACACACACACACACACACACACACACACACACTCTCTCTCTCTCTCTCTCTCTCTCTCTCTCTCTCTCTCTCAGAAATAAAACAATGCTCTTGTGTGAGATAGTGTATCCTTTTAATGAGATTAGTTGTGCATAGTAGTAGGGCTGAAAACAATAGATCTACACATGCATTTTGAGTAAAAAAGGACATAACATATTAAGAAAAAGGCCAAGAACCTTTTCTTTTGTTGCAACAATTAGAGAAGGGATTGGGACATGTAGGGGCTAGAAGTTATAAGTTGGTGTGACTAGGGTCTGCATTAGCTTTTCCAAAAGAAGTGGTTGTAGTAGACTTCATGAGATGGAAATTATCATGGTGGTTGTGGTCAGGGCAAGAACACAAGAGGGGACAAGGGGGAATTATAAGTGAGGCTGGATAGATTTGAGAAAAATGAGCTAGAAAAATTAAAATAGAACTACAAAGAAAGAGGTGTAAGGGGTAGTATAAATAGAACAAATGCTAATTAGGTGAGTGCAAGTGATGGAGATAATCATGTGATTGCAGAAGGAAAAGGAGAAGAAGAAAGGAGATGATGGCAAGTAGAGAGGGAGATAATATAATAGTTGCAACAATTGCAAAGCATTAAATCAATGGCCACTTACAATGTTGAGAAGATTAGAGGGGGAGGGGATCATCATCATCACTATAGAGGCGAGCTCACGCTCAACCACCAAGACCCATAGACCGCTTATTCCTTCAAGCATTTCAAGCGAGCACCTATGGCTATCTCTCACCTAGCCGATGTGCCTTCGATCCTATCAGGGTGTAGTGATCTTACCTTGATGCCCAAACAAGTTGCTTCCCATCTCAAGCACTCTGATAGCTCCACAATTCGTGATGCAAGCTCAAGCATCCTCAAGCCTCTTCCTCCAAGATCCATCCTCCATAGCCACGCACAAGATGAGAAAAGAGAAGAGAAGAGAAGAAGAAGAGAGGAGATGATGGAGAGCTTCACCTCCAAGATCCCTCACCCTCACACACTCAGTCCCTCACTCACTCACACATCCTCCCTTAAGCACTCACAAATAAGCAAAGAGAAGAGAAGGAGAGAAGAAGATGAGTCCACTTTTGCCACACACCAAAGAATGAGCTCTTCATTCACTTTTCAACTTTATGTACAAAACCCTAAATCCCTTTTGGGCGGTCATCCCCTTTTTTACATGGCCTATGCCCTCTTTCCCATTGTCCTCCTATCTTCCTAACTTCCTTTCCACCACCCATCTACCTTTACAATTTGCACAGGAGGGAGCTTGACGCTCTTTTATAAATAGCTTTAGGGGTGCCTTGCATTTAAGAATGTGCTTATGCCTTTGGCTTAGCTTTTGAGACCGCCCTTGCACTGTTGGTCGTTTCCCTTCTTGCTTCTTCCGTTGTGTTCAATTTCCTCTTGGGCCACCTCTTTTAGGTCAGGACTTGTGCTATCCCATAAGCACAGTAGGAGAATGTGCTGCCTAGGCTTTCCTATACATCATTGTACTTGCTTCCAATTTTCAATGTAATGATAGTACTCTTTTCTTTCCAGTAAAGTATCCGTGTCATTTTTCACACAAAAGATTGTGTTTATGAGTCCAAGTCTCAATCTTGGAACCTAATTCACTTGTTTGACAGATGGTCTTGTCTATGTCTATGTCTTCATGAGTTTGGTCTTTATCTTTCAACCTCCATAGCTTCCGCATTGCCATGTCCTAGATCCATGTTTTAACATGGTATCAAAGCCCAGTTGGGCATGGCCTAGCTCAGCTTAGCTCATGAAATCATTTCTAGCTCCATTCTCACTCCTCTCAACTCAAGTCGAGCTCATGAGTGCATCTCTTCACTCCATCTTCACTACACTATCTTCACTACACTCTCTTGACTACCATAGCCAGTCAGCACCATGCCTTGTTGGAGCTCCTAGATCTCTCCATCCAAGAAATATTTTCATAAGCTCTTTTCTGTGAAAATATTTGTCTACCCGTGGCGTAACTCTCTATCATATCACAGCCCGACAAACCATAGCTCCAACATTTCAAAAATTCACTGTCGCATTCTTTGAACAAGCGCAGCCTATTCGTACTATCCCTGCACCTCCTGTGCGCTGCAATCTGGGCTGCCACCATGGGGCTTTGAAAGCCCATGAGATAGGATTTCTACCCATGTAAAAGGTTTGGGAAATGATCAAGTGTACAATGCACATTGAATAGAAAACTAAGCGAGCACAAAAACCCTAATGAAGACTCCATAGCCTATTGAGCTAAAGCTCATGTATTTCTTCATTTTCTCTCTCTTGCCACTTAAACCAGGCAAAGGCCACTCTGATATGAAGTCCCAACATCAAATCAAGAAAGGGAAGATTTGGATTTGGAAGATCTTGAAGTTTTTGAGAGACCCAAGAAGATGCAAGCATAGTGTCTATTGAAACTCATTCAGTGACTTTTGCCACTTGTGTCCTTTGACACAGTCAACTCATTTGTTGATCTAATATGAGAATTTTGGTGCTGATTTGCTATTGCTCCAGCCATCCAACATCGGAAAAGACTCTCCAATAGCTTGCTTCAAAGGAGTTGGGTTTCACACTTGGCAAACTCGCATCAAACTCATTCTGATGAAGAAGGGCCTATGGGCCATTACCAATGGACAAGAAGAGAAGCCTCGGGATGCAACTCTTGGAGTTACTTGGTAGAAGAATAATGACAAAGGTCATGCCATCATCAAATTGGAGTTGGATGACAGCTATATCCATGATGTAGATGCTTGTGACATGTCCCGTGACACTTGGGATAGATTAGATACATTGTTTGGTGCACAGTCCAAGTCCTCAAAGTATGGTTTACTGATTGAATTATTTTGACTTGATATGAAGTCTAATACATCCCTAGCATCTCATCTGAACTACATGGAAAGTCTCCTAACCCAACTTGTAGGGATAAATCTCAAAATGGATGAAGATATTTGTATTGGTGTTTTGCTAAAAAGTTTGCCTTCTGATTATGATAATGTTTCAACCACCTTAGTCAAAATGCCAAAGCCTAAATTGGTTGACATTAAAGCTTCTTTGCTAGAGAATGAAAAATGATTAAGTCAAAGGCATAACCAAGCAGCTCTAAATATGAATAAATGTTGTATGTCAGTAATAGGAACAAAGGACCAGCCATTTTGTGACTTCTGCAAAAGGACCAGACACACTGAGAAGTTCTGTCATGCCAAGAAGAGGTCCCAAAATGCATATCTAGTTGTCGTTAAAGAAGAAGAAGACCATGGAGCAAAAGAAGAAGAAGAAGACTACCAGGAGAAGGACAAACCTCATCAGTCCTTCTATTCTAATAGACTTTTTTAGCCTTTTATTGCCTAGCCCTAATGCTTCTGACATAAGCTTTTAAACTCCTCATGTAACCTTATACGACAACCTCTATACACTTTGTGAGGCTCATGTTATAGCCTCTGGATGTCGACCATGTCTTTGGTACTCACACTTAGTCTTTTCTATGACATCCTCTAGTGTTTACCAACTTTGTGGTGTGCCCATACTTTTTAGGTGGTTGCTCACTAAAGCCTTTACACACTTTGTACTTATGGTTGTGATTGAGGAGGGGTGTTGAGATGTTTGCAATCACACCTACTTCAGTCTCTTTGGATGAGCAGTGAGGGCTCATGACAATAATCCCATAAGCACAGTAGGAGGATGTGTTTCCTAGACTTTTCTATAAAGCATTGTACTTGCTTCCCTTTTTCAATGCAATGATAGTACTCTTTTCTTTCCAGTAAAGTGTCTGTGTCATTGTCCACACACAAGATTGTGTTTATGAGTCCAAGTCTCAATCTTGGAACCTAATTCACTTGTGTGATAGTTGGTCTTGTTTGTGTCTATGTCTTCATGAGTTTGGTCTTCATCTTTCAACCTCCATAGCTTCTACATTGCCATGTCCTAGATCCATGTTTTAACACTTATCTCCATCCTTGAGAGAGCATCCTTCATCCTTGACAGGGTCGCTAGTTGGATCTCCCCCTTTTTCTGAGCTTACCTTCTCTCACATTGCTTCAAATGAGCTTCTTCATTCACTTTTTGATTAGGGTGCCTCAGTCTGCCTCTGCTGTGTTTCGTCTGCATAGTGCCATGTGGTATAAGATGGCCTCCCTCCTAGATAGGTGCTAGTTCCAGGACACTTGCGGTTTCGAGTTGGTGAAGGTTTGGTGATTTAAAAGGGCAATCATGTGAGTCGATGATGATGGGGTCTCAGCGGAATTGGTCTTGGGAAGAAATTGATCAACTGGTTAAATTGGTGGAGTTTGGGAGCGCATTGCATGGATGATGAGGCCAAGTGCATTGCATGGATGATGGGGCCTTCGAAGTTGGGGGGTTGGAGCCTTTGTTTGTACCTAAAAAGAAAAAAATATGCAATACTTGGGGGTGTGTCAGCATTGCCATGTGGTGTGTTCTGCTCGTGCTAGTGGAGCTATGAGTTGGGTCGAGAGCCTGGGTGTTGTCCCACACTTGAGGACCCAGTCTGTGCATAAGGGGGGTGCAGTGCGCATATAGCTTAGGGTGATAGGTCTAACCATAGATGAGTGTTACCTCCCTAGGTATGTCCTACCCTTGATGTGCCCTAAGCGTGAAGTGGGGAATCAAAATGAGGCTAGGGGGCTAGGGACAGAGCCGACTGACTGAAGCCATCAGATGCACCTAACTTGAGAACCCCTAGGTGCAGTGACTATGGTCTATGTGGGGTAAACTACGGTTCATTATGATTCCTTCTCTTTTCTTCTTTGCTTTCTTCTTTCTTCCTTTTTTTTAACTTTCTTCTTTATTTGTTTTCTTCTTTCTTCTTCTTCTTCTTCTTCTTCCTTTTTTCTTTTTGGATTACATAGACCGGACGAGAGCTAAGCTTCATCTTCTGACTGGGGTGGAGAAGGGGGCCTAAGAAACTTATTCACGAATTGCCAATTCTGCAAGTATCCCTTGAGGTTCAGTTGGATTTGTAGAGTGGTGATAGAGAAAAATTGATGATTGAAATGTGTAAAATGACTATCATTCATATCTTCTAGAAGGGATAAACAAAATGAAGGGAGAAGAGCAGCGCATATCATTAGACAAGCCATGGCGCAATCGTATATGGTGTTGGGATCAAAGTAGAGGGGTGGAAGGTTGTGTTCTTGTGGAGTGGGATTTTGCCTAAGTAGTATTCTAAGTAGCCTAACGTAATTACAGGCAGTAATGAATGTAAGGTCGGGGCACAAGGAGAATTCATCTACAAAACAAACTATAGAGTCACCCATATTTTCTAGGGTGAAGATAAGGGCCTCTTCTGGCTTTAGTACAATTCACATTGTAGATTATAGGAAAGTCGTAGTGACCATGGACATCTGGTCATGGACATTGCGTCAAAATCCACTCCCATTCTTTATGGGTATGGCATGAATGTCGAGTTGATGCGTTCAAATGGGAGGATGTTGCAAAAAGCCACCCAAGTGTCCATATTTAAGTCACAGAGGGGCCTTCTCCATATAGGCTGGCACTCATAGCCTGGAACTGAGCTTGGGACCTCAAAAACCTTGTCTTGCCAAAATTCCACATCCTTTATGCCCCAGAGGGTTGGATTTTGCTCTCTCTTCGCCAACCATTTTTCCCGAGCTTGCTTCCAATGTTGATTACTTCTTCCACCACCTTGATCCATAGAATCCTGTGCAAATTAGTAGGGAATTGGAAGCTCAGATCGAAGGGGTTTCTGAAAGTTTCCTGTTGTTCCTAGATTATCAAATTAGCATGGAAGCTTGCTGGGAAACTATCCTGGCTCAGTGAAATAGGCACGCGTGGCACTTGTACCAATTTGGCATTCAATCTTCTCCTTGCTTCCTCCACCATTTGTTTTCTTTTTTTCTTAAGTGTGGCCCTTCTTTCTTTGGATGTGAGGATTTTCCCTTACCTCTAGGCCAGCAATGTTAGCCTCTATTCTTGATCTTCCATTTTTCTTTGTAGTCTTTGCTACTCTTCTTGTGTTAAGACTGCCTCCTGTGTCAATTTCTCCACCTCTTTTTTTCGTACCCACGTGCTCTTTCCTCCCTCAATGCCTCCAGTTCCTCTATGGCTTTAGTGATCTTTTCCATTTTGGCTTGCAAATCCTCATAGAGCCCTACAATCTCTTCATTGTGTATTCATATGCGTACCTTGGCTTCAATTTCTTTGTTCAATCTCGCCTACCATTCGGCATTCGCTTCTTCTTTAGCCTGTAGTTGTTCCTTGAGCTCACTGATCTCCCTTTGGGCCATGGCTATTTGGCAGGTTTTCTCCAGCTGAAATGTAGCCATGGCCTCCTTTTCTACTTCTAGCTTTTCCATTGTAATTTTTTCTTTTCCTTGGCTTTCTCTAGTTGAGAGAGAAGCTCCTTTACATATTCATCGTACTCTGTAGAGGTGGCATATCTATTGCCGGGACAGAGGTTATGGAGGTTGCCATCTTTTGCCTCTTCGGGTCTTGTCTAAACTCGGTGTCTGCTGCTGCTGCCAATCTTTTGGTTCCTACTAGAGGGGTCCCTTCTCCTGCTCCTTGGCTCATTTCCTTATTCACAAAGTATTGGACCCAGGCCATTAGGTTGCTGGTGTCCACCTGAGTCATAGAACTAGGTGTGGATATGGAGGTGGTAGTGGCGGGCACCATGAGAGTAGTAATGGGGGTGATTGGGGTCTTGCCCTTGCATTCTTGCACTACAAGTGGCACGAGTTCAGGCACGTGGGCACTTGAGCTCAGCTCTCCATCTCTAAGCGGGCTCATGGGCTCCGGCTCATCTTGCCTTCTTGCACTACAGGTGGCACGAGTTCGGGAATGTGGGCACTTGAGCTCAGCCCTCCATCTCTAAGCGGGCTCATGGGCTTCGGCTCATCTTGCATGGACTGTAGCTCAATAGATATGCATGTTGCGAGGGCTATGTCTTCCTCCTCCTTTCTTCTTAACTCATCCTCCTCCTCTTCCTACTTTCTCCTTCTTTCCTCCTCTGCCTTTTTGGAATCCTTGTGAAACTTTTGCAAGTCCGCTTTTTCTTTCTTCCTTCTTTCCTCTTCTTGCTTTTCCTATGCAATTTCTTCTTTGTCTTCTTAGCCTCTCCTCGGCCAGAATATTCTTCCTAGTCCTTGTCTTCTCCTTCCTCACTCATCATCCTTTCATTGGACTACGCCTCTTGTTCCTAATGAGGTGGCGACCTGCTCGGCATTTCCTCAACTCCTTCTCCTCCTTCATGCCCCTATCCCAAGGCTTCTCTAATGATGGCGGTAAGGACCCCACCGAATCCAATGGTTGAGACCTTTGAAGATGAAGCTTTTCTTTTAGCCTCGGTGGCAGGGGACTCTCCTCCGACGGGATGTCCTCCTGTTGCCAAAGCCTTTACCAAGGTCTCGATGGTCTTTCTCACCAAACTGTTGAGGTTCACCTCATCCAACAACTGTGCTACTGCAATGCTCTCTAGCAAGGGGACATTAATGTGGCTCATGATTGTGTTATACCTCTAACTAGAGAACAATGTGTGCACCATCTTGTCTTGGAGTTGGATTTTGGGATCCGGAATATCCACCAAGCTGATGCTGTCATTGGTGTGGACCTTCACCTTGTCCATTCTTAGCATGGCATATACATCTCTCTTCGACTTTCTCTCTACTTTGTTTGCCAAGCCTAATGCTCTTTCTATCAGCTCTCCGGGGTCAATTCAATTTGCATTAGAGAGTTTCTTCTCCCTATCGCATGGTCACGGTGCCACGGTTCCTATCAAAAGTTCATAAGAATTCTGTGCAATGGATGTAATCCACCCCTTGGCTCACTGTTTCCATGTATTTTTGCAGATTGCACTAATCAATAATCTGCCTCACGGCCCGCTCTTTGATGGCTATATTCTCTAGGTTGAAGATATGCCAGAATTTAAACTAATTGAAAGTTCTCATCTCCACCAAGAGGCCATATTTTGCCTCTTCTTCTTCTTCTGAAAAAGGCAATATGCAAGTCTTTTCTTGGCTTGCCATGATGGTTGCCTATAATGGAGCCATATTTGCCATTAGTACTTTTCAAAAGAATTACTCATAGAAAGAAAGACTTCATGCTTGTTGTTGACTTGAGATGCTTAAGCACATTATTAGACTTCTCCTTCAAGCAATCCCTTCATTCTAAGATTTCATAACATTTTTCCTCCAGTTACAAATTAATTTTTATCTATTTTGGGCATTGACCGAGTCTTTTTAGTTTTCCTTGTGCGTTTTATTCACATTACTTAGTTGATTTCACCTTACCCCCTCGCCCCTTGAGAATGAGAAGGATCCTTCCTAGTATTAGAGGTTAAAGGGTTAAGGGCATTCACCACTTGTGCACAGTGCTTCACTTTTTCATGAGCCAAGCAAAGAAGTTTGGATTATATTCCATTTTAGCGTAGTGGTCTATGTCGATAGGTCGAATGCCCATGTGAGTGATATAGGTAAGGACATCCATTAGGAAGTCACCGGAGCCAATTCGGCTAGTAATGTGTAACTCCTCCTTTCTTAGAATATGATCCAAAGATGGATGGGTTAGGAGGTGCTCTTCTAGGGGTTTGTTACAAATTGTTGTTAAAACCCTATAGGAGGTTGGGGCTACATAAGTAGGGTCATACTCCGAGGTTTTGTTAGCATGTCTTTGTTCAGCATTAGTCATGATTTAGTATCCCTCAAATTCCCATTGAAGTCAGAGAGCGTACCATTTCCTCAAGTAGAAAGAGTCATTGTCAGTAAGCTGCTTCAACTCTGATTTCCTGGTCGGTGTGGCAGATGCGGTGCGCTTGTTATATGATGTGATGAGGCATAGTTTCTATGCTTGCTCATGGGAAATCTCGGTGGCAATTAACTCCTAGGCTGCTTTGACACTTTTAACGAAGAAATTTTGAATTCTTCCCATGAGCAAGGTAGTGTACAAATGTCCATTGTGAAAGGCTCTTCCAAAAGATCTAAATCCACGTGATCATATCTTTTAGAAAGCGATCAAAAAGTGGCATCTAAGCATCTAAGGCAAGCAACCAAATCATCCACCATATTCTCAGTGAAGTCCGTAGCCAAGGTTAGAATTGATCTCCGCTCATAAGAGGGTCTAAGGCTTGTAGGTGGCTGGGGCTTGATTGAACTAGAGAGTGCAGTAGTCGATTGTTATGGGTCCAGTTGCTTTTGCAGTTGTGGCTTGGCCTCTTGTTCAATAGGCTGGGCTACCGCTACTTAGGGTGCTTCTAAGGTTTGAGGGGCACTAGTAGGTCTAGGCTAAGACAGTTTGTTAGTAGTGGTTTAGGCCTATAGATTGTTTGACATTCTGCGGGGTTGGGATTCAGAGGTTCTATGGATTTAGGAGCCCGAGTCTCTTGTGACATGAGTGCCTAATCAGTCATGATGTGTTGTGTGGACAAGCTTGAGGGTGGCTTTGAATAAGGCCTTTGGCTATTTTGGCTCTAGGTACCCAGATCTAGGTGTTACCCTCATAGTAGCCTTGCGCTTGTAATAAGGCCTTGGGAACCCATTGCGGCTTGACTGTACACCAATGTCTATGGTTTTGTCTTGGCCTCCTAGGTTTTGATTGCGGGTTATTAGCCTTATGGGGCAAGGGCTGTGTACTAGGTTTTGATGTTTAGGCATCCATTGAAGCCTTGGTTTGTAGGCCTCAATTTTGACTCTAGTGATTCGCTCGTCTTGAGATTGGCGGGTTGTGACAGGTCACGACTTCCCTCCTTAGACTTGATGATGGGTTTCTCTATGGTGTCTTTGCGAACTTTGAAGGAGTCACGCAGCTCTAACTAAAAGCAGTGACTATACGCATGTTGCCTATGCTGAGGTGAATGCATTGGGATTGTAATCAACATTGCAATGAGCTTGCTTTTTAAACGCGCATCCTAACAGCAATTCCATACCTGCATCCTTAGTGTTTGGAAATGAGCTTGCTTTTTAAGCGCGCATCCTAACAGCAATTCCATACCTGCATCCTTAGTGTTTGGAAACATGTAAAAGATAATTGGTATGCTCTCAGACGACTCGATAGAGATTGTTAGTTTACACTTTCCCAAGAGTGCATATGATCGGCCCCCATATGGGCTAAGTTTGGCATTGGTGGGCTGTAACTACTGTTTGCCAATGTGAGTCGAATGATCGTAAGTTAAGACATTAAAGTCATCTCCCTCGTCGATCAATGCATTGAAGGTGTGTGTGTGCTCAGCAGTGACCATTATGCTCAGGTAGGCTAGTTCTACTACTTCCTCATCCTCCTCATCAATGTCTGTGATAGCGGCCACTCACACATTGACAGGAGATTCGACGGCTCATGCAGTGGGTGCATGGGAGGGTAATACTTCTTTATGCAGCTGCCATTGAAGAATGCATATGATCGGCCCCCATATGGGCTAAGTTTGGCATTGGTGGGCTGTAACTACTGTTTGCCAATGTGAGTCAAATGATCGTAAGTTAAGACATTAAAGTCATCTCCCTCGTCGATCAATGCATTGAAGGTGTGTGTGTGCTCGGCAGTGACCATTATGCTCAGGTAGGCTAGTTCTACTACTTCCTCATCAATGTCTGTGATAGCGGCCACTCACACATTGATAGGAGATTCGAGCATTGACGGCTCATGCAGTGGGTGCATGGGAGGGTATTGAAGAAGCCTATGCCCTCACCTCTAGGGTTTCAAGTTCCACATTGCTAGTTCGGCTGATGGTGCAAACTTGGAAAGGCCCTAACCCTCTTAACTTCATTTTTTTCTTGTGTCCCTTGATTGAGTATAGCAATACCAAGTCTCCCTATTCTAAATTGCACTACTTGACGTGCTTGTCAAACCAGCTTTTGTGTCTTGCCTTCTCGCATATTAGTGCGTGGGTGGCTAGAAGTCGAGTTTCCGATAGGTGTTCTAGCTCAACTAGGCGCTCTGTCCATGCCTCCTTTCCATCCCATCTCTCTTGCTGAATGATTCTTAGGTTAGGTATGAATAACTCTATAGGTAGAATTGCTTTAGTCCCATAGGTCAACCTAAAGGGAATCTGTCCCATTGCCATTTTGTAAGCTATGCAATATCGTACACACATCTACACAGCAATCCGTCTTGCCCTAGTCGATAGAGTTGTCCTGCTATCAATTGATATGACTGGATTTTGAGATTGAGTCACCTAAGTCATGGCTTTTTCTATTGGTCATTTAGGGAGTCTATGCTCAAGCACCTGGACTATGTCATCTACCCAATAAGGCATCAATCAGCTCTAAACAAATCTTTTGTGCTAGATAGGCTGAATAGATGGGCATTAGATAATTCGTTTGATATGCCTTGTCCACAGCGCCTTCTCCCATGGGGATGTAAGACATATGGTCATCCATATAATGCTGCTTTTCTTTATGCATGACCACGGAGAAGTTGAATTCTAAAAGTAGAAGTAACCATCGAGCTATGTGTTATGTAGCACACTGTTTATTAACAAGGTAAAGCATGACTTGATGGTCAACAAAGAAGGTAAAAGGCATAGCCAAAAGATAATGCCAAAACTTCTTTACAACAAACACCATGGCTAAACCTTCTCTCTCTGTTGTTGAATAATTCATTTCCATATATATGAGTTGTCTGTTAGCAAAGCTCATAGGATAGTCTAAGTTGTGTTCACTAGGTTGGCACAGCACTGCTCCTACAACAAACTTAGAAGCGTCAATGTGAACATGAAAAATGATTGTCCAGTCTAGGGCTCGTAGAATTGGTAGTGGTTAGAGCCTTTTTCAACTTCTCATATGCACATTGGCATTCCTTGGTCCATTCGAATATAATCAACAACTAGTATAGAGGTCTGGCAATCAATGTGTAGTTCAACACAAACCGTCGATAATACCCCATATGGCCTAGGAAGCACTGTTGGACTCCCTTGTAATGGTGGTGTGGTGGAAGATCGATGATAACCCTGACTTTCAAGAAGTTAGTGGCGATGTTGTTCTTCGACACCACGTGCCCTAGGATGCATCCGTGCTTCACCCAAAACTAGCACTTTAAGGGATTCAACGAGAGATGATATAATCGACACCATTCAAAGACAGCTCAAAGTTTGTCTATGTGATCCTTTCAAGTGGGGTGAACACATAAATCATCGACGAAAACCTCTAACTCCTTCATAAGCATATCCTTGAATATAGCACACATGAGCCTCTGGAAGGTAGGTGGTGCATTAGTCAACCCGAAGGGCATGACTATGTAGGCAAAGACTCCCCACTCCGTGGCAAAGGTGGTCTTGTGCCGATCGTCAGGATGCACTTGCGCTTGGTTGTACCCCGACAAGCCGTCCAGAAAGCTGTAGGCCTCTTTACCAACCACTCTCTCGAGCATGTGCTTAGTATACGGAAATGGATAATTATCTCTCTTCCTAGCAACGTTTACCTTTTTGTAGTTGACGCACACTCTGATCTTCCCATTCTTCTTTAGTACAATGACTATGGGTGAGATCCAATTTGTGTGATCAATCTCGTAGATGAATCTTGCTCACATTAGCTTATCAATTTCTTCTTTGATAGTGTGGGCATGCTTTGGATTCATGGGATATGGTTGCTGCTTGGCTAGCGTTGCGTCGGGTGTCATGGGTATATTGTGAGTCACTACACTAGGATCTACCCCTTTGAGTTCCTCCAGGGACCAAACAAAGACGTCTATATACTCTTGCAAGAGAGAAATGAGACTTGCTTCCTCTTTTTTAGTTAGGTCATTGGCTATAAAGACACGTCGGGGTGTCTCCCCCTCCCTGGCTCAATTGACTTCCTTGACCTTGGCAAGTCCTTCTATTGGTTCCCTTCTTGCCCCTGGTGTTTGGTTCCCAGCAAGATCACCACCCTATCACATTTCTTGAACTTGGTGAATCTCCTTGGTAGGTCTTGCGGTGTTCTTTGCTCCTCTGCCTGCACATCTTTAGGTTGCTTCCTTTTTTCCTCCTTTAATCTACGGTGCCTGAGGTGGATGGGTAAGTGCCCTGGTGCATCTAGTCTTGGAAGGTCGAGGTATCTTGGGATCGCTATCTGAACTTACTTCTGATTTGGAATTGAACTCTCTGTCTTCGCTAGAAGAGGGAGTCTCTCCTGATGGTCATAGCTCCGATGGCAAATCCGTCCTGGGCCTGCCTGCTCAAAGTCTATTGCACCTATGTGTTCCAATCAGGTGTGGTCGCAATCCCTGCGCGCATGACTCCTTTCTGATTCTAAAGGCATTTCCCTTGCGTGGTTTGGAGTTTGCTCGTATTTTCTCTGTCACCATCCGTTAGTGTTGTATTCTATCATGTCAATTTCCCCTTCACTCTCATCGTTGAATGAAGAGCAGTCCTCATATTCATCATTAGAACTATCTTTGTTCTTCGATTGCTTGTCATATCCTAAGTCTTGATATGTCTCATCCTTCTCATTGGTGAATAAGGCCCAATTGTACATCAAGTTTAAGTTGTGAACTTTGGTCCATTGCCACTTGTTCGTTCAAGAGATCTTCGAGTGGTTTAATGCTCGCTGATGGGTTACTAGCTAACTTGTCAGCCAGGTACTCTAAGATCTCATGGAGCTCTTGCTTGTTATTCAGTACTTGGAATAAGACCAGATTGGGCCCTCTCTACATGCTCGTAACCATCATGCAGATTGCCACTCAGGGTCATCTTGGGTCTTGCCAACTGCCTCAACAGGTTTCTCATATTCCTCGTCGTCCAAGAACCGTTGGTCGATTGTAGCAAGGACATGCATCTGGTCTCGCTATTTTTTAGGACAAGGGATATACTTAATAAGTGACCCGTAAGATGTCCAATTCAGGTCGTCACCCTTTAGCATAGTGGAGATGGCATCTAGGTCAACTTTTGTGGTCTTCCAGGTGTCCATCTCTACTCTTACGGCTTCTGTTCAATTACCTAGGAAGATTAGACCATTGCGCCAATCTTCTATGACTCTCTCATTGTGCATCCAGGGCCGCGGCCTATCAGGATATCATAGTCCACTTCCTTCATGACTATGAGACCAACTAAGAATTGGACTCTTGCGATTTTTACTAGCCAATTATTTAATACACCAAATGGCTTCACTTTTGTTCCATTAGTTAGAGTGATGTTAAACCTGGTCATCTCGATGGGTTACCCAGGTCTAGAGCACTGCATGGCTCAGCACATTGACTCCTGCTCTTGTATCCCACAATTCTTTTCCTTGTGGTATCGCCTAGAGCTAAGACCGGTAAGAACACAACATGTGTTTCAGTGCCCTCCCGGAAAGCATTGACGTGTAAAGATTTTTGCATTGAGTGCAGTGCCAGACTTAGTATTTGTGTCTCATCATCAGGTCAATGCGAGTCAATGACAATGGCTTGCTCCATTGACCCTTCAACTCACTATTTTAGCTCTTACCAGAGCGGCAGATGTTGCCTAAGAAAATCTCCTAGACTAAGCATCATGGGGGTGGTCACTAGTGAGGTGAGGAGATTTCTAGCTGCTCTCGTGTCCTTGCGTTTCCTGGACAATGGCCTTGGCTAAGTCAAATCTCTTGATTTTGGTTGTGGAGGTGACATTGGCATGCTTATGCTTGAAATATCATTGATCTCGTCCTCGAATATGGGTTCGATGTCTTTTAGGTGTTCCTAGGCTTCTTTCACCCACTCCACCTTTTCGATGGCTTTGAGCTGGTGCTTTGGGTTGGGGTACTCCTCGACCTCGCACTTTCCTTCTCAGTTGTCCTTGGGGCTGATGTTTCTGCTTCTGCATCCGTCACTTTCTTTCCCACAGGCAGAGTTGTGGCACTCTTTGTTTTCAACATGACCCTTGCATCTTGTTTCTTCTTTCTTCTCCTACAGTTCCTCTTTCCAATTGAGGCTGTGTCTAAGTTGTTAGGCCCTGGCAATGATATGCCAGCCTGCTTGGTCTATGCATGGGTCATGACATGCAACGAGATAGGCATGGCCTCCCCATCAAGTGTCTCGACACCAAAGAACCCCAATGGGGCTGATGGCTCATTTTTTGAGTTAGAGGATGGCTTTTTTCTAGGGGGCAATCAACAAAGAGGTGTGTGATTCTGCATTCAACGCATCTCTAATCAGCCTTACCTCGATTTCCTTGCTCCCTTTCAAGACAGCGCAAAGAGATATGTCTTGGGTGACCGCAAGTCCAACATGTGATCACGGCTCTTGGGTCTACCCTCCTAAGCCTCTACCTCTCCCTCTACCTAACGCCATCACTAGTACTGGTCAATAGTCCATAATGACTACATTTTCCTCCTCGTCATATGAGACGTAGGGTACATCTAAGGCTCTTCATCATTCGGCTCCTCTACGTAGTGGATTGTAGTGTCACTTGGTGGATGGGTCACGTAGGGTCCAGGTAGTCTAGGTATGCTCGTAGGGTTAAGGTCCCAACTTCCTACCAAGGAGTTTGTAGATAAAGTTCGTGTCTTTATCTGTGATTGTGATGCACTTTGCATGGATGGCTGCTAACTGTGTATCATCGAGCAAGTCAATGAGAAATCCTTGTGCAGTCGTTTGTAGGGTCTCCATAGCTGCAGTTGTCCACCTTCTTGCTGATGGACCATCCCACACTCGCGCCCAAAATCTTCCCATCCCTTTCAGCTCCAAGTCTTGCATGACTTCCCGAACAACCTTATGAAAAGATCTTTTCGGGACGAGAAGCTCGTATCTGCATTGGATTCTCCTTATCTCTCGAAGGGCAACAGTGCTCGGTTTCTCCTCTTCTTCTGTGGTAGTCATTGTGCTCTATGTGGAGTACCTGCTACTACACTAGAGGAGGCTCCACCTTGTGCTCTAGGTGGCCAGGCCTTAGCTTGAGGCCTTACTATGGCCAAAACAACAACATACTTGCTTGGTGCATGTCATGCAAGCTCGAGGAGGGAAAGATGGAGAAGAGACAGAGATTGGGGGTGTGAGAATGGAGAAAGCAAAGAAAGCAAGATGTGAAAATGAGAATAAGAATGAACTTTTAACCCATTTAAACCCCAAAATCGGGTTAATGTAGCTTTATACGCACTATCCATCATGTGATTGTAAATCCATAACCTTTTATCGAAATGTGATGAAACTTCACATGCATACTCGTTAGGTGGCCAAGAGCCCAAATTTTCTTTTTGGGAAAAGAAAATGCTTGCAGAATTTGACAAATGATTTTTATGCCAAGAAGTGCTTAAAAATAGCCAAAAATTACGAATATCCGAGGAAAAATAGACTTCGTCGAAGGCGGCGGTGGCAATCAGTACGATTTTAAGCGGCAATGCCCCAGAAATGCTTAAAAGACCCACTCGACGACAGCTGGAGAATTTTCATAATTATTTGGTGTGCGAGACAAGACCCTGGGAGATGCCCGACAGTGGAGGACTTCAAGACGGACACCCAGGAATTTTTAGATCAAGAATCAAACACCGGACGAGGAAGAGGGAGTGCTCGGGAGGCCAAGCCTAAATTGGCAATAGGTGAAAATGGACTTTAGGAGAGCCCAAAGGGTGTGACCCTTTGGGGCTCCCCTTAGGAGCCCAAAATTTTGAAAAAATGTGGGGGGGGAGGGGGGGTGGTTTCGTTTTTTCATGAGATCAGCAACAGGGCGCCATCATCACATTTTGGTGGAGAGATGGAGGATGGGGGCTGTGAACAACCCCCCCAACTGATCTTGGCCTTGATCTACATTCTATCTTCGCTCTCCATCTCTCCAGACCGCTCCTCCATTGGCTGCCTAGTTGTGGAGAACAAAAACCGGTCTTTCTCTCTCCTCCCTCTCTCTCCTGCATAGAGGCAATTCATGTGCAAGAAAACAAGAAGAAGAGGGGATGAAGAATGCTTGTTCGGCTATGATCGGATTGCTTCAAGATGAAGTGGAGGCTGAGGAAAGAGGTTCAGCACTGAAGAATGGTTGCTGGTCGGTCTGTGGGTTTCTCAAAATAATCATTAAAAAACCCGCAACACGCAAGACATGTGGTATACTTCAATTTTACAAAGAAATTTGATTGTTTTTGTTGTTTCATGGTCCAAATGTTGTTCATATGTAATGAAATTTTGTTTGAACCTTGTTTACATCATGATTGAGGGTTGTAACTACAGAAATACAGAACCTGTAATGATTTAGAGCGACTATTAATTCTTTAAAACCCACAAAATGTCATTTTCAATGAAAATTAGTGGTTTTTTTCGATTTTGAGTTGGAGAAAAGGGATGGAAATGGAAAAAAATCAGAGAGAATATTAAGTTTTAGTCAAAATAACACGCCAGTACCAATAAATCAGAAAATACCTATTTTCCATGAATAATAAATAGAAAAAATAGTAAAAAATAGGAAAAATTAGGATTTTCGCGCTAAAAAAAAATAAAAAATAAGATTTATGTCCGTGAATGTTTGGCAAGGTTAAAGCATGAGGTCAAGCCTCAATTTGGCCTTTTCCTTTATGTTATAGTTCGTGTTTATCACTTTTTACATAGAAAAATGATACAAAATAACCATTTACACCTATGCACCGCAGCAACACCTAAACGGTGAGGGGAGGATGAAGGTTGTGTGATGATCTAATTGCTAAAAAGTTGCAAATTCTGATTTTTCTCTTTGTGCATAGCATTTAGGGATCGTTCCATAATTAAATATAGGTGACTAGTAGCACGGAAGTTCCGGTGCTAGACTTCCCTAAAGCAGTGCAACATGTAACGCTTAGTTAAAATTCATGAAAGGGTTGTTTTTTGCACCTCACATGGCTATTTTTTTAAATCATAAAATGGTTGTGCACAATTTTCATACACCTTGCATCAAGCATGCCATGTGGTATCTCCTGGAATGCATTACACTTGTCTGATAAACTTTGACCAATTGAGAGGACAGGAAACCCAAGTTGTAGGTTTAGACGGGTGCTTCCATTGGGGAAAGTTTTGTGAGGCAAATCAAAATCTCCTGGAACGCTTAATTATGAAAGAGTGAAGTTTTTGCGTTATGTTTTATATGTTGGAGCGACGCATCTTGGGGCTAATCATTGAGGTGTAGGAGAGTCACAGTGGAGCCGCGACAATCAGCCGAGAGGTGCTTCCCTATGTGTATATTACGAGGCATTATGCCTATATGTTATGGGATCTCTCTCTGAGGAGAAGGGAAGGTGAACGTTGGACTACCTATTAGATACAAACACAAAATCGTCATAAGCATTTAGTGCAAAGTGAGTTTTAGACGCTCCTGGCCCGCGAGGCCATGTGGTGGGGTTATCTGTTTGTCTGTCATATGCACGAGGTTCAGCTAGTGCCATAGCTAGTGTCGGCCCATTTTAGGTCCCATCAGATCCCTGGTCCAAACTTTAGCATTTGGAGCCACTTTCCTAGCAGGAAAGTGGCTCCAAATGCCAGCCAAGTGCGCTTGTGAAGTTTCATCACATTTCGATATAGTTTAGTATTTTAAAAATTAACCCACACCAAAATTATGGATGGATTGATAATTGAGAAATCAACGTTGTGACTATTGGCCCACAGAAACTTCGCACTACATACACTATATAGAGGCATCAGGAGTAAAGTATTAACAAGAAATGTAAATTTTTTGTATATTTTTCCTATTGAAATTGATAGTGCTAGTAAAAACTGTAAGTAAGAGTTAAAAATACAGCGAAGATATACAGTCAAAGTTGAGAGTGATAGACAATAGTAAAAATATAATTCATATTTTAAGGGTGCGTACAACAATTTTGCACTGGGACATAGTCATATGTCCAATGCACGAGGAGAACACTATGCCAAAAAAGATAACATTACAAACTATGATCATTCCATTGGAATGAATGCATCCTTCATTGCTTGAAGATTTCTTACAAGTTGGAAGTCCTTGGAAGTTACAGTGATGTGCTTCACATGTATTGCACAACGCTGAGCATCAGTCATCAAGTTGACTAAAAAGGCCTTTGCAACACACTGTAGAGCATGAAGACATTATTTTGTGAAGCGATTAGGTCTATCTTGACCTTGTGCCAAAAACCACCTCTTGATTTCTGTGCGATAGAGGTCTTGCACAATCTCATGAACAAGGCTTAAGAAGCTCGCCTTCGGAATGATGAGATCAAAAGAGTGTTGATACCTCATGATTTCTCTCAGGGCCACTATACCTAGCTTCCACTTGCGTTTCTTGTGGGGATGCTGAGGAGGATCCTTGTGAGGGTGGCTTGAGGAAGTTGGGTTAGGTTGAGAAGGGGATGCATCTAAGCTAGTAGATGCTCCAAGGGGCTGAACGATATGGGACTCTGAGAGCAAGCTTATTTGTAACTATCTTAGGCCTAGCCATCTTTCCTACACAAGAGATGTGACAAGCTCAATGAAACCCTCTTTTATATAACCCTAAACTGTAAGACTCATTCACATAGATGCACACTCTCTCTTTCTCTCTTAAACTATGAATTCCATTCACACTAAACACATTTTTTTAATCTTACTATCTTAGCTCTCTTCTAACCCATTTGTTACCTTGTCGAAGCCTTGTTTCTAGCCACTTGGCATGGTTTTCTTTGGCACTTGAAGCTTCATAACACACTCTTTTAGTGACACGACATGATTCCATCATGTTTGCAAATTGATTCATCAGCATTTTCATTTGCTCTCTTTTGTGAGAGTTTAGCTTCATCTACTACTATAATCCTATACCACCAAGATAGCAATTAGATTATTGGATTGCTACCATTCACCCCTCCACTATGATCAGTTTTTCTTTAGTATGCACCACATGCTATCCAATGTGAATTTTCCATCCCTTGTGTGGATCAAACTCCAATGCTTCCATTTTCTGGAAACTATGGCCGATGTGCCTCAAGGATATGCTACAAAGACACATATCACACATGAGTAAAACTATGCTCAATAGTTTATACAATTCATACAATTTTAAAATATTAACTTAGTACGAACCATGTAATGTGTGATAGAGCTTTCGTCCCACGCTTCCACCATGTTTTTGTAGAAGTTATGCACAACATCGATAAATTCTTGATTATCTTCATTGTTAAACACAATCTTGCGAAGTAAGGGAGCCAATTTGTTAAGACTTATCCAAACCTTAGCTTTGGCCAACCTTGTTTTTCCTCTGTTACTTCGATCAAGAACTACAGAATGTAACTTTTTCCACCCATCGTAGTCTTACAGCCTACAAACCATGATATTCCCTTCCGAATTGATGGGTACTGAGAGAAACTTCCTAGCCTTTGCTCCTCCAAAGCAAGGCTTTTTTGGAAAGTTACAAGATTTTCCTGATCTCTTTTCATCTTTTCAATCGTCACTTGATGCTTGTGTAGCCCAATTTTTGATAGCACTCACTCCACATTCCTACACGTTGCAATGGCTTCTTTTTCTAGTTGCATCCTATAAGCAAATCAAATGTATTCATATACAAGTTTCTCCATGATTCTGACAAAAGCATGTAATGAAAAAATGTGAATACGATCCAATGGAATGTTGAAGATGGACTTCCAAGTGCGATCTTTTTTATTGCGCGTCGGTGCAGCAATTGTCACCCTTTGCCAGCTCTTCTTTCTATCCTTTCCTTCCACCCTCTCTGTCAAGCAATATAGGCATGGATTCTTTGTATTTGCACCATTAGAGATTCCACACATGCATTTTAAAGTTTTCAAGTCTCTTGCAAGATGCCATTCAACCAAGTATTGACCATACCCTTCAACCGAGAGCCTCTCACCATGTTCCTGATGATCAATGATGCTTGTAAGGCTTGTGTGCATAAAGAACAGCTGCAACATCTCAAATGTTTCCTTAGGAACTTCAAATGCAACAAGCCACCACACATGGTGCTCGGATTGAACACTAAAGTTCCGTGGGTTGTTCTTGTTGAATTGTAAAGCTCTATTCATCAGAGTTACACTAAATCTTTCAAGCTTTACTCCTTTGACGACCTCACTTTCATCCAAGTTTATAACAAACTGCAATTTATCATTACATTCCTCAACAGAAATAGTGTATTACATTACCATTGCCAACTGCACCTTGTACAAATCTAAATATGCATTTTTGGTCCCAACCTTTAGTGTTTTCATGCATTGAACATGCATAGAATCTCCTATCAGCTCCAAAACCTTTGTATTAAGTTGTCGTTGGGTCTCTATTAACTTTGAAGGTTGAGGAAGAGGCACAATTCTATTTCTCTTTAGCACACGACCAAACCCAGTCTTCACACCTTTGAATATCTTTGAGTAAGTCGCTATGCTAATACCGGTCCTGTCATAAATGGATTGTGCATCCACAACTGAGAACTCATTCGACACATCTTTTAATGTGCACTCAATCACCTTTTCCTTCACAGTTTTAAACTTAGGATTGCTCAAAGTGTTTTCCAATGTACTTGTCTTCAGCAATCTACTAATACATGATCCAACCTCACCCTCACCTAGGTTCTCATTGTGAGCTATCTTACATGCTTTGATACGTCACTTTCACTAGTTGCTATTCATAATTAACTCATTTATTGGCTTCTTCTTTCATTTGCACTCCTGTGTTAGCTTGCTGTTGATCTTTCTCAAGTCGTCCAATTGTGCATTTGCCTCCTCATATGAGCTACCAATGTCATAGATAGTGTCCTACATTGAAATAATTTGATTGTTTTGTTAAACTATAGTGTCATTTAGCTGTACCACTTGTCCTATGAGCTGTTGTATATGAAGTTGATGTGCAACGACCACATCATGAAATTTTTTTATGGTTGCTTGGCAAGTTGTGAATACTTTGAATGCTTGATCATTGAGTCGCCTAGTGTAACTGAGCAACCCATTTTCACCCTTGCACATATATTTCAGCAAATTTGCAATTCCTGAGAAAGTTGGCGGTCTATTGTTTAGGGGGTCAATTGGGTAGATTACCCCATCAATCCACAAGTCCACATGTTTCAATCCCATTTGCCTGTAACTCTGTAGAACTTGAGGGTTCACACTAGTACGCTGGGTTCTTTTGAATAATGAGGCGTATTCAATCTCTACCTCGATATGTAGCTTCTTCTTTCATGTATTCATTTTACCATTAATAGAAATGGGGCGCCTACTTGGTTGTCCCAGGAGATAGAGTAGAGATGCATAGAGAAGCACACAAAGGTGCCAAGGAAAAGGAGGGTGTAAGTAATTCACTCTGTTAATGAAGCTTGTATAAACACAGAGAGGAGGTCACAATAGAGCCATGAAATAATATAGATATGGGGAAAATAGCTCAGAGAGTAGGGATGTCCAAGACTTTTCGTATTTTAGACCTTTCTATTTTACCTCCAAAAACATTTCCAAAAAACATGAAATTTGACCAGTTGGTTTGTTTTTTGACCAAAAGCTAGAACATAAAAAATCTCCAAAATATCTTAAAAGGAACTTTCAAATTTTCATTTCTCTTTTTCTTAATTAAAAAATCAATTACCTCGTATCTACTAATCATTTTGCATTGAAAATGAAGCACCACTCTCCCATAACTAACTCCTTTTTTACTATAAAATTTGGTTGAAAAAGACTTCTTGAATGAGGAGAGAGAAGGAATCTAAGTATATCTTTGTAGATAATATAAAAAAGGCAAAACAAGATTGCAAAAGTGGAGAGAGAAGAGGATTATTTTACTATTCTTCTCTCCTCTTTTCCTTGTTTTAAGGAGAAGAGAGGGGGGCTAAAAGGCCCATTTGTGAGTTGATTTTTTTCCTAATGCTAAGGGAAGTGCTAGTCTTTCCTTTTCTAGACAATACATAATTTATTGGTTCGGGAGGTGGGTTAAATCCCAAGTAAGTACTTAGCTAGAAGCTAGCCCATTAGTTCTTTTAATGACTTGGTCAATGAAGTTATAAGGATCCTTAGAGTTGGAAAGAAATGTATTATCAAGGAGACATTACTTGAGGAGAATTATATAAAGAGAGAGAGAGAGAGTACTCAAGGAGAATCAAATGGAGACAATATTGGTTGATTTGTTTAGGATAAGGTCTCCTACTGTCACAAGTATAAGTGTTGTTACAAACCCTAGCCTATGCATAACATATAATAGGGTTTGTTTGTTGTATGAGGAAATACAACATATTGCTATAGTAGGCATTCTAGAGAATAACCCTATTGCTTAATGAAATGAATAGAAAACTTAGAAATGACTTCCAGCTCATTGAAATAAACTAGTTGCAAATAATTGGATTCCTATTGATTCATTGTCTTACACTAATGGATTTATGTTTTATGAAGAAAGATTATGTGTGACTATTCCATTTCGATCATTTGTTTTGCATGAAATTCATTGTCCCCCATATCAAGGTCATAGAGGAATTATATCTACTTTGCGTACATTGATTGAAGATTTTTATTGGCCACATATGGACACTGATGTATCTACCTTTGTATCTGAATGCCTAATTTGTCAACGAGTAAAAAGACACCATGGTAAACAATATGGTTTACTAATGCCATTATCCATTCCATCATGACCATGGAAACATATTTCAATGGATTTTATCACTGGTCTGCCTAACACTAAAGCTAATCATGATATGATTTGGACTGTTGTAGACAGGTTTAGCAAACAAGCATATTTTATTCCATGCAAGAAAACCTTAACTGCATCTCAAGCTGCTCAATTGTTTTTGAAAACTGTTTTCACTAACCATGGTTTACCAAAAGTCATTATTTCTGATCGTGATTCTAGATTATGCAATAATTTTTGGATTACTTTGTTTGCTAACTTAGGAACAAAGATTGATTTTTCATCTGCATTTCATCCTGAAACAAATGGTCAAACAGAAGCTACTAACAGTACTATTTTAGATCTTTTGCGTGCTTATACCATTTCAAAACCACACACATGGGATACATATCTACATTTACTTTAGTTTGCATATAATAACACACCACATACAGCTACAAAGAAAGCACCATTTGAAATTATTTATGGATATCGATTGCCTACACCTGTTACATCATTATCAAACAAAATTCAAACTGTTGATGATATTGCTAACCTTCATGCTACTATTTTTTATGAAGTTAAAGATATGATTGCCAAAGCCCAACAATCATACACAAAACAAGCAAATAAGAAAAGAAAAGCTATGAGTTTTAAAGTTGATGATTATGTTTGGTTACGAATTAAAAAAACGAAGATTACAAAGTGTAGATAAACACCCCATTGTCAAATTAGCACCTAGATTTTATGGCCCATTCAAGATCATACACAAAATCAACGACAATGCATTTAAACTAGAATTACCACAACATTGGAAAATTCACAACACCTTCCATATCAGCTTATTATGACCTTTTAGAGCACAACTACATGTACACCCTATTTATGAAAACCCTCCTTTGCTAGATGAAGAAACTGAAATCCTTGAGCGTGAAACTATTATAGATACTGACTTTATGACCACTAGAACTGGCCTAGATATTCTAGATATTTGGTCAAGTTTAAAACTCATCCTGTTGAAGAGGCCCAATGGATGCATGCTAGAGACCTAAGTGCTTTCCCCACACTGTTAGCTCCACATTGAAATAGCAATTGAGGACAATTGCTATCCCACCCCAGGGGTATGATGCCATGAGGCATGTTCCACGGTGGATTTCGTGAGGTTTTGCGGTGGATTCTGTAAAATTTTATTACCGGGGCTCATACACAAGGTGGATTCTTTGTGCGAAAAGTCAATGGGGACGCCTATACTTTTCGGGCATTTTGTTAATTTAATGTGTAAGTGGGTGATTCCATAGTAGGTGATTCCGCAAAATACATATTTAAATTAATAAATGCTTATGAGTTTAGAGTGCGCACTCGTAATAAATTAAGGTTAGGATTGAGTTCTAACCAATTTATTTTTGTAGCTGAAGACTGCTAGGTATTCACTTTTGTCGATTTAATTGTATTATTTTTCTAACAATTGTGAATGCTTCAGTTGATGTGTAGAGCAAGCAGCGGTGGCAGTGGGAAGCATTGGAGGATAGCGTGTATTCAAATTATCATCAATTTTTTATGGGCACGTATCTTAGGCATGGCGTCCATATTTTGACGCGCTTATTTATTAAAGCGCTTGATATTTATTTATTATTTTTGTATGCGCATGGGCGCACGATTTGCATATTTGTATTGGACATTGTATTTGGGTACCGCCTGACTTCTTGGGCGCCCAATAGCTTTAATTCTTTAGTGGCACAAAAGCAAACACAAAAGCTAAAGCGTGCTAATTGTAAATTGGGCTATTTTTTGAGCTTGAAGATGAATAATATATAAAATATATGCTTTGTGAAGCACTCACACAAGGCATGGGGGGAGATTGCACCCAATTAGTCTCTTGCTTCATGTCGTGCAAGCTTTCTTCATTGTTTTTTGTGCAAAAATTAGAGTTCTTTTGTTCTTGGGGACCTTCTGACGCTCACTACGCGTGCATACGGCGTCCGATCTGTGCACAAATATGATTGAACTCTTTGCATAATCAATCATGCAAAAATACTTGCATGATTTTCCTTCTTCACAAGGCTCATAAACATAAGGACAAAATTTCAAGGTATGTCTATGCTCAAAAGCAAACTTTTCCCCTTTTTATCTTCTTGGATTTTCTCATTGCATTAAACTTAAATGTTATAGAAACCTCAATGCTTTCTAGACTTTGCAAAACAAATTTGCTTCGCTTATCAAGACTAAGGATGAATGTTATAATTGAAAAAAATGTTTATTGAAAGATCTTTAAAGTGCCAAATTTTGGACATTTATAGACTTCATGATCCTCCTTGCACACAATTTTGGGCATCTATAGGCTTCGTCATCCTCCCTGCACACAATTTTTGAAGCCATCCTCTACAAGCACAAAGAAAAAGAACTAACCATGCCACTTGAACACTATATCTTGGAGCATCGATAACAAAGCTTAGACATAGGAGATCACCTAGGGATCACCACACAAAGGATGTTATCCCCTCCTTTGCTATGAGCTTCGCACTGCAAAATTCCTAAGGAACACCATCTTATTCGTGCTATTGTGAGGATGCTTCAACAAATAATATGTTATATGCTCCATATTTAAACATTCTCTATTTATAGGCCCTTTTAAATATATGCATAATTAACATAAATTATTTTGAATAATTAATAGAAATCCAATAGTGTAATATTCCACACAATCAAGTTCCCTTCTACACATAGAGACATTTGAACCAAGGAAAAATCAATGTCATGATCGATAACGACTTTCTCATGATGCCTACTAATGGAACAGCAATGATCAAAGGCTAAAAGAATTTTGATACAAGACTTTTGACGATTTTGTGCTAATCAAGAATGCTAATGAAAAGGTCAATTGTATTTTGATAACTTCTTGTAATGATACTACAATTATGCTAAATGGTAACAAAGAAGAATCGATGTTGCATGCCATGACATTTCCATTCTCTCAATGACATTGGAAGATGCCTCACAAAATAGAGAACTCTCCATAGCATGTTCCATGTGTGTGTGTGTGTGTGTGTGTGTGTGTGTGTGTGTGTGTGTGTGTGTGTGTGTTACATCACCTTCTTTTGTTTTGTGGATCACTTTTTCCTAGATGGATCCAAGAGTACCATGACATCAATTTGACGAGAACCTTCCTCATGAGCAATTGATTTCTTGGCTACTGTACCAAAATGAGCTAAGGCAATAATAACTCTCCCAAGGGGCCAGAATCCGAGCAAAATCTATGCCAAGATTAATATCTCACTAATGAAATAGAACAAAAAGAAGCAAAATATTGAACCATCATCATTTCCTTCTCCATAAATCTCCATTCCATGAGAGAGAGAGAGAGAGAGAGAGAGAGAGAGAGAGAGAGAGGCACAAGAATCTTATGGGGTGCATGTGAGAGAGAAGGGGTATATAAGGGAGCATACTCCAATCGTCACCCACATGCACTCCTACATATATATTATATTATTATCAATATCCTTTGATTTTCCATTGGCCTTAGCCACCATATTATAAGGTCTACATTTCATAAAAGAATATCTTATTGACTAAATATGAATGTTGTAATTCATAAAACTACTCACTAAAAGGTCTTTAAAGTGACAAAAATTGGGCATCTTTAGGCTTCATCATCCTCCCCACACACCAAAACATGGAGTTTTCAAGAGAACACCTAGGAAATTGAGAAAAGAACTGCAAGAAAATCTATATTGTAGTACTCCCACTATAGTAGATTCAACAAAACATATAGTTTCTTTATTTCAACCATCAACAAATAAGAAAAACTCATTCACAAGATTATATGAATGGAAAATGATTACATATTATTCAAATCCTATCTTCAACAATGTATGCATAGTCTTTTGTTGTTAGTCTCTCACAATCATTCTCCCACATCCTAATCTTTTCAATGGCTTCTATGCCATGGGTTGGGTTGAAGCACATTTTGCACCATCATTGAGCACTAGCATGGCATGAGGCCTACTGCAGCTATATGCAGTAAATTTAGTTGCATGTGCACTTGAAAGAGTGCCTTCAATGAGCATGCACTATTTCTTGCACGCACGAAAGTTGGGATATGCATCATTGAGTTAGGAACCTCTTGTTGAGTAGGAAAGGTGGTTGGGTGAGTTTGATGGTCGTGATGGACATCAATAGTTGATGCCAGGAGGCATATTACATGGTGGATTACGTGCCACAGTGGATTCCGTGAGGTTTTACGGTGGATTCCATAAACTTTTATTACCGGGGCTCATACACAAAGTGGATTCTTTGTGCGAGAAGTCGATGGGGACGCCTATCCTTTTCGAGAATTTTGTTAATTTAGTGTGTACATGGGTGATTCCATAGTGGGTGATTCTACAAAATACATATTTAAATTAATAAACATTTATGAGTTTAGAGTGCGCACTCATGATAAATTAAGGTTAGGATTGATTTCTAACCAATTAATTTATTTATGTAGCTGAGGACTGCTAGGTATTCACTTTTGTCAGTTTAATTGTATTATTTTACTAACGATTGTGAATGCTTCAGTTGATGTGTAGAGATAGCAGTGGTGACAGTGGAAAGCATTGGAGGATAGCATGTACTCAAATTATCGTCAATATTTTGATGGGCGCATACCTTAGGCATGGCGCCTATATTTTGTCACGCCTATTTATCAAGGCGTTTGATATTTATTTATTATTTTTGTATGCACATGGGTGCACGATTTAGATATTTGTATTTGGACATTGTATTTGGGTACGCCTGACTTCTTGGGCACCCATTAGCTTTATTTCTATTTGGCACAAAAGCAAACTCAAAAGCCAAAAGCGTGCTATTTTGTAATTTGGGCTATTATTTGAGCTTGAAGATGATTAATATATGAAATGCATGCTTTGTGGAGCGCTCACACAAGGCATGGGGGGAGATTGCACCCAATTGGTCTCTTGTTCATGTCGTGCAAGCTTTCTACATTGATTTGTGTGCAAAAAGTAGAGTTCTTTTGTTCTTGGGGACCTTTTGATGCTCACTACGCGTGCTTACGGCATCCGATCTGTGCACCAATAGTTGTGAGATTGGTTGTTTTTATCTGGTCAACATCTTGAGGACCATTATTTTCTTCAGAGATAGTGAGAATTTGGGTGGGGGGAGAGCGGAGAACAATGTTTTCTTACTGAGTGATGAGAGATGAGATTAAGGATCTTAAATAATCAAGAAATTATGTTTACATTTTGCATAACGCACAAGCACATGTAGATAGGCTAGGCACAATTTCTCCAAATGCATTGAATATTTTCGTGTCGAACATCACTTGTTTGATTGCATAGCATGGATTTGACCTTGCATGTCTTTCTCAAATTATCATATTTGATTGAGCATAGTGTACAATTTCAAAGCATGTTTTCTAGGACACATTCCATAAACAAAACCGGGTACATATGAAAATCTCAGTCTTTGAAGACTCAAGGGGGATGTTAACTTGAGCCCAAAATTTTGATCTTGGAAGAGACTTCTTCGTGGATTTGGTTACATCCATTTTTCCATCATATGGAGAAATGATTTGATAGTTGTAGATAATGGAAACTTCTCATGCAAGGATGCTATTATATAATCCTTGCTAATCTCTTATGCATTCTTCTAGTGATCCAATATATTATGCCCAAAAACTTGCTAGCACAACTCGTGTATACACGCACTGTACATCCTCTCCCACCTACAACCATGCTCTTGATCACAAGTAAGATACCCCTACACATCTAGTGTATTTATAGGAGTGGTACCTCTTGAAGTAGTGCCCATAGGAGTGGTACCTATAGACGGCAATGACTGAGCAAACCATGGCATCATAGGAATGGAAGTAACTATAGGTGTAGCCATATGAATGGTTGATGAGTGTCTACTCAATCGATGGGAAGGGGACACTATATTAGTGTCTCCACAAAGCAAGCACTAGAGCCACTCTCTCTAGGTCTGTGATAGGAGTGAGTACAACCGGTCATGGGATCGCAACATCCATATCTCAACAATATCTCCCAAAATCACCCCCGAAATGAGGAGGAGAGAAATTCCATGACTCCCCAAAGCATCCACCATAGCCACTGTCTCTACCAATCAAGTGAGATGTACATGAGGAACCTCCCTATGCGGCCAACCTGGAGCATCTACTCCAGTTGTTAATATTGATGTGTCGAGTGTGCTGAGATAGAATGCTTAGAAGTTATTTGAAACAATTCCACATCTTTTCTATCCCTGAATTGTGCCATCTAATACAAAGATATATGCATGTTAATCTCCTCGAGCTCCTCATTTGTGGATTATCGACTCATCTTTCTTTCTAGACCATTTGTAGTGATATGTAGAATAAAAAATAAATATCAGATTATTTAATACAAAGGCAAAAGTGAAGCATAATAATATGTATATGTGGACTTGTAAGTAGGTTAAAAACTATGTAATAAAGTACCAACATAAGAAAATAGTCAATGACTCTGACAAAAAGTGGAAAAAAATACAATCAAATCTATGGCTCCATAATAAGCTCTTAACGTAGCTTGGCATATTGCAAAAGGTCTATGTTGAAGTCTCCACAAAAAGAAAATTCTATTTCACTCTCAAAGAATTTGTATATGCTTGTCTCCTATGCTAGATTTCTTGTGTGTGTCTCCTTCATATGCCGCAAGCCCTCCTCATTCTCCACTTCCTCCAATAATGACTCCCCTATCTACATACTCTCCACCCCCATGCTAGGGACATTGCTTTCATCATATACTCGAGCCGTCAAAGGTGTTATAGGCATAATATACTAGTGTTGTGGGTTAGGATAAATGATCACCTATTTGAAATCAATTATGAACTTATTGCAAAATAAAAGATATTTGGGACCCTTTTTTTTGCTCAAGTAAGATTTTAAAAAAGGCAGTGCACCTATTCACAATGACTTGACAAGACAAATATGTATTGTAAATTATTCCATCTTTTCTTAGAATTTACCTCAAAGAACCTAGATAATCGTCATTTAACGATTACTCCTACTCCTTCCAATACCACTTTAACATTGTATATTAAATATGATAAGAGAAGCTATGATAATCTATTGAAATCACACTTTGCAAGTTGCCAAAGTACTCCATCTCATCCACTACAATATTTGGATATGTAGCCTGCAATTTATTTTCTTGCTCAAACTTTACCATGGCACTACAATCCATCATCAAGGACAATTTATCGATACGCTCTACTCCAAAATGTTGCCCATGCAACCAGGTCCACTATATACTTTTACTATACATTGAAGCTTTTGGGTTAGTTGTCACTCATAGTTGCTAGATACAACAATGATGAAAGCTTACATTTACCTTTGGACTACATCCCCTGGAGAACTCCTACTCCTCTCCAATAACTTTCTCCCATTTGTGTGAAGTTGTTGTATTAGTGCATCATGCAACCACCTCTCGTAGGCATGAAATGCAACAACTCCTCCATGACCTTTGGATATCAAACACACTGCTAGCATGCATGCACTATGCCAAAACTCCAATCACCTTTTGCCTCTCGTTGTCTTTTGGAAACCTCGTACTATTCGACCACTCTTCCATGGATGTATGGTGCGGCATATAAAAATGATTCATCTTCTCCTCCATGGGTGCATCCATTTGCTTCTTTATCCCATTTCCAATTACCACATCCCTACTTTGTTTGTCATTGTATTTTATAGTCCATAGCATCCTATTGTTTGTATCCACTATCGACCCCTCAAAAATATGTACCAATACCTCCGACACACTAGCCAACCTTAAGTGATACTGCCCCCTTTAAACATCTCCTTCTCCTTTCTCCTCTCTCTATTTCTCTCTCCATCTCTATCTCCATCTCCTTTTCCCTCTCTTTCTCTCCCTCCATGCATCTCCATCTCCTTTCCCCTGTGTTGGTTTCTGTCCATCTCTCTTATTTTCCTTTCATTCTCTCCCCCTCATTCATTTTTTGATGCATAATAATTTAATATTTTTCTCTCTTCTCTCTCTATTTCTCTCACCTCTCTCTCTCTCTCTCTCTCTCTCTCTATTTCTCTCTTCCTCTCTCTATCATTAGGGCCAAAAATGTTTTAGAAATGACACTTGTAAGAAAATGACTAAGTTGCTAATTAGCTAAGGTTTTAGAATAATGAATCCTCTAAATTTTTCCATTCAGATGTGATTAATGAGAGTATATATTATTCATTTAAGAGGTTAGCATCAAGGGTCACTTTTTGGCCATTATTATTTCTTTTGAATGGTTAAACATTGTATTATCACATTTTCCTACCAAGATCACCTTTGTTTTTTGTCTAAAATCATTTGAATCATCGTTCTCTCCTCTTTTGTTTTTTTCTTAGTTCTCAGAGAAGATTATATTTTATCATAAATTTTCTCACCAAAATCACATCTGATTCTTACTGCTAGTTTGCTTTGGTCTCCCTTCATCTCCTTTCACCAACCCTTGAGAAGGTGATCAACAATCAAAAGAGTCTCTATCTAGAGGACTAGCGCCACTTACTTAATGACTTATCTATAGAGATATGGGCCTTCATGGACCTAAAACGAGATTAGGACATCAATTTTTGATAAATTTGAGTGGGTCAAGACATCCAATCCATATCTTTACTTCATCCCCCAAGTCATTCATTCAATAAGATTTTATTTCAACCAAATGCAAGTTGTTTCTTCCATCTCTTCAATTGATTTATAATAAAATGATTAAAAGAGACTCATGGTGTTGACATAAACGAGTAGGGATAGATATACTAAGGATGAGCCTCAAGCTAATAGAATAGAAAGTGAAAAGATTCACCTTGATCTTAGCACTTAAAAATAGAATATCTTCATTACATTATGTTGTAATGTCAACTTTTTAGCAAGCATTGATGGATAAGACACGGTAACCTATTATGATTAGAAGAAAGGAAGTACTTTGATTTCTAGGAGTCAAAAAAATTGATTCAAACAATCTTGCTACTACTAGTAAGCCTCCTTTTAATTTTAATGTTTATTGTTTCAATTTTAGTCTATTAAAATATACAAATGATTAACCTAGCAATACATAAAATTATTAGTGACATTATGCATCATATTCACTTCATAACAAAGAGGATCTCATGTGTGCAAGATGCTACAAAAATATGATGAATACAAAATTTTTACCTAATATTAGCACTTAGAAGTCATTTTCTCACCATACCCTCAACTGTGACTCTTAATATTCAATGTCCTCAACTATGATTCTTAGTAGCACCATCAAATTTCAATAAATGAATGATGGATGATGATATCTATATTATCCTTTCCTTAGTACTCTCTTAAGATCTCTCCCCTTGATATGTAGGAAGAAATAGAAAGGGCTTGACTTTATTTCTTCCTCTCAGAACTCTGATTGTAATGCAAAGTGATTTTAGGATTAAAAGCATCACTATACTGTTGATGTATTGTCCTTGTATATATTTCTTCAAATGTAATATACATCTCACATTTCACAAAAAAAAAAGTCAATCAAAATAATCCTTGTGATTATATACCTCCTTTACTCTATAGCATTCATGATCTTATTTATTTTTTGAAAATGGTTTAAAGAGTATTGTAGGATATTATATAAAGTTAGCTACATGAAATAATATGACCTTTTAATAAGTTAATGGAGTTAGATAAATAATCATTAGTAGTCTTATATACACTAATATGAACTTTTAATAAGACAATGGAGTTGAATAAATAAGCCATTAGTAATCAAATTCTTACAAGAAATCTATGATACTTTAATCTTTTTCTATAGCTGATAGTCTCTCTTAAATAAAAATAATTTAGTAAATTGATAGAATAATTAACGAAGAAATGAAAAAAAGAATATATTGTCCAAAAAATATGTAATTATTCAACACCTCTCGTATATTTTTAAAGCTCTTAAAGAAGATAAGCATGTAGTAAAAATATACTAATGCAATATCTCTTCAAAAAGATAGTCTCTTTTGGATCCAAATTATGTGATGATAAATAGGAAAAAAAGCAAAGGACTAGCTAAAAAATTTCCATGCCTTACTATGCTTAAGATACTTTAAACTACCTATAATGATCTTTCCATTAAGTGACACTCCAAACTAGCTAACAATCTTCGTATCAAGCCATATTCATTAAGAGTATCTAAAAAAACCATAAAGAATAAGAAATGTTTGATACGACGCGATAATGGGGGATTGCTAGATGCCACCAATCCCCTAATCATGTACTATCTTGCAAGTCTTATTTTTTTCAAGTATTCCTCAACTATATCTAAGTTGTTTGATTTTTCTAGGATTTTTCAGTTTTAGGAAAATGATCACTACTAGATTCAACTATGTGGTAATATTATGATCTTTATTTTTAATGAGATCTTACACTTGTAAGAAAATGCAAAAAAATTTCATAAATATCTTCTGCTTTGAAAAAAATTTAAAATGTTTCTCAAAATTTTTTGGCTCATTTGTTATTTACAAAATATTTTAAGACTAAAAATAAGTCTAAAAAAAGAGGAAACATCACAAGATATGATTAGGGAAAGTATGGACCTCCCTTATTATACCGTATTTGCACGTCCCCTTTATGGTGATTTTTTCTTATTTTTAAGCTTATTTTTAGTCTCAAAATATTTTTTAAATAGCATCAAAAATAAAACTTACATAATATGATGCGATTAGGGGGTTGGTGATACACTAATCCCCCTAATCACGTTGTTTCGTACAAGTCCCATTTTTTGTGATTTTTTTTATTTTAAGACTTATTTTTAGCTTTAAAAAACTTTTAAAATAGCAAATGAGCTCTAAAATTTTGAAAAAAAAATTCAAAGTATAAGAAGTTTATGAAATTTTTAAAATATTTTTTTGATAAATATAAGCTCTCATTAAAAATAAAGATCATAGCATTATCACACCATTATCCTAAAGTTAAAAAATGTTAGAAAAATCAAACATCTTAGATATAGTTGAAAAAGACATGAAAAAGAAAAAAAATCCCTTTATTATAGTTCATATCTCATAAATATTCATTTACTACTTTTGCTAATATCTGAGGAATATACTCCAAGGATAGGCTATTTTATATATATATATATATATATACACTCACATCTTATAGCTCATGATATAATAAAATAATTTGGGTATATAAATCAAACATATTTTCATTTTAGGAATCATATTGAAGTATATGAAGTTTTTTTCAAATGTTTTTTCATAAGAAGTGCTAATGAGCAAGACTAAATTCTCAATTATTTATATATGGTTCAAACAATACAATAGCAAGAGATATATAACTTAAACAAAGTAAAGAATATTTGAATCCTTTTTTAATGGTGTACACCATTAAGCTTGAACATGTATCTAGACGTTGTATTTTCTTGTCAAAAACTTACAATGTATTTACCCTATTGAACTCAATCTTATATCTTTATTTTGTTTTGGTTTGTGAGTTAGGTATACACGACTAGGTTTTGCAAGTGTTATCACAAAGCAAGTTATGCGAAAGCTATCATAAGGACTTATATCTTGAACTTGTCTTATGTTGTCAAGAACTTCAATGTGTCTCTAATATCTTCTAATACTAGAAAGTATCACTCAATCTCTCCATAAGCTGTTGCTCAAAACTTGATTATAGAAATATGTTTGTAAAAAATAATCCATTCTTATTTTTTACTGTGATTAAAAATTTTATATTTATTAATTGTATCAAAATTTACTATGTATTTGTAAAGAAATATATTTAGTTGGAGGCAAGTATATATCCCTAGTCATATAAACGTGTTGAAGTTGAGCAAACATTCTTAAGGTGCATCCTCTTGTTTTACTTTTTTTCCCTTGTGGGAGCCTTTGTAGGATTGTAGGAAAGTAATCTAATCATTACAATAAAAGTTTTGGGGTTCCAAGTTTCACCTGTACTTTTATTATAAACGATACGAGAGTTCATTGAACATGAAGGACGCATTGTGGATGCTATGGAAAAAGAATAAAAGCACACATATTGTGTAGAGAAAGAAACTCAAAGAGAAGGTCAAGAAAGAGAATCAAGAGAGCTTAAATATATGGGTACCAAAAATAAATCATGTAGCCAAACCTTTGATCTTCAAAAAATCGAGTATTAACTTTAGGTCCCATATTTGTCCTACATTTTGATAGCTTTTGTCAGTGAATAGGAGTATTGAGACTACCAAAACATAGTAGACTTTAGATATTTCGACCTAAAAAGATCTCTCAAATTTCAAAAGATTATATCTTTTGTCAGCTTTGTCAGTGAATGGGACTACCAAAACATGTTAGAATTTAGATATTTTGGATAAAAAAGAGGTGAGAACTATGAAATGGACTCTACTATCTGCAAAGTGGAGGAGACAAAAATACTGTTGCGATGGCAAGCTCAACACGTGTGGACATTGATGATGGACCGCCTTACTAGATGAGTCCACATGTCTACACTTAGCACGTTGGTGGTCATTATGATACTCACATGACCACTGACTTATCACTTATTATATTTAGTTTGTTACACCTACCTACAGTTGGCAAAGACATAGCGCTAGTCGATTAGTGTAGTCGGTTATGCACTGCTTGACTTAGAAGGCTACTTTCCTTTATGTTGTATCTTATCTATAATTTGTGTACATTGTATAGTGTGTGGAAGAAGAAGAAGAAACCAGCAAGAAACAATCTAGGGTTTAAAAAGAGAGGAAAAAGTTGTAAATATTGATGTAGGAAGTGCAGACCTCATGTACGAAACATGTGATCAACAACCTGAAATGAATGTTTGAATGCCCAAGCTTATGAATATGCTAGGAAATGACTTGACTAATGATGAAAGAGATAAATATTCAGCCAATTTTTAGAAATACCCAATTTTTTTTGCTACATAACATCATCAACAAAGGGGTACTGACAACATTGTGCACCATATCAAATTGAAAGAAGGGTATAAACTAGTGGCTCTAAAACTTAGGAGACTTGGTACAATTTAGGAAAATGTACTTAAAGCTAAAATTCAGAAGTTCCTTGATGTGGGATTTATCTATCCTGTTTGATGATGCATAGTGGGTGTCTCCTATTGTAATCAAGCCAAAGAAGAAAGGAAAGTAGAGAGTATGTGTTGATTTCAAGCCTCTTAATACAGCAACTAAGAGGGACTACTATCCTCTTTCATTTCAAGATGAGATCTTGGATCAAGAGGCTAGTCATGAATATTACAGTGTGTGTGATGGATACTCTGGATATTTCCGTATCACAATAGCAGAAGAGATCATTGGGTGATTGATCCATAGCTAAGGATATGATTAGAAGCAAGAACGAAAAAAAAGAAAAGACTACTAAGGAGGAGAAAAAAAGAAGAGAGAAACGATGGAGAGAGGCAATCGAGTATCCACCAAAATTCAAATTGAATATTAGTTTTCACTTTAATGAGGAGAGGTAAGATCTTCATTATGACAAATTTTGCCAACTTTATGGCGACCTAGATTTCTAGGTTTGATGTGACCACGAGAATATCACGATAATGACTTATTAACGAATTTTGATATTTTAACTTACCAAAATATAAACCTTTTAATAATTCTATAAAATGATTTTATTTCTTAAATTGTTTTCTCTCTCTAGGATCTCTTACACGGCATTTTTGAAACCTCAAAACTCCCCTAATGAGGGTTCTCCCGCAATTTCAGGGTACACTGTGATTTTGGCTGTATTGACCGAAAGTGGGTGCACAGGTTGCAGGTTGCAAATCTGTAATTTTTGAGGTGTTTGCAGGAAGAAAACATAAGATTTATCTACAAACAGGTTACAGATTACATGTACTATTGAGCAATCAGTGAAAAAGGTTGCTTGGTGTATTGTTGTGCACGTATTGAAAAAGATTGCAGAAGACTAGCTTGCTGTGTTGTATCCTTGTTTGTGATCATGGCACAGAACACTGGAAATCCCATTATTGAGAAGCTCAACAAGAACAACTACCCTTCATGGAAGTTTTATGTGACGAACTTCCTCATTGGAAAGGGCCTTTATGAGTTTGTTTCAGGTGAAGAAAAGGAGCCAGAGCTGGGTATCCCTTCGACTGCTCTGCAGATGAGTTAAAAGCATGGAAAGAGTGGAATGCGAAATACAAAAAGGTGATGTACTGGCTATCTGCAGTCATTGAAAATACTATGCTGGGACATATCAGGAATGCAGAAACTTTACATGTAGCTTGGACAAATTTTTAGAGCATGTTTTCAGTAAATACAAAGGCACGAAAGTTTCAACTCAAGCAAGAGTTGAATGCCTTGAAGAAAGGGAAAATATTTGTCAATGAGTATGTGTTGAAGGTGAGAAGCATTGCAGATGCTTTAGCAGCAATTGATGGAATGCCAGATGATGATGATTTGGTTTCATCCACTCTGAGTGGCCTTAACAATGAGAAGACATGGAAATCATTTGTTACTTCAGTAGATGTACGGAAGCCATTTCTAGATTTTGATGAGTTGATCTCTCTCATGATTACTGAAGAGATCAATATGCAAGGTGATTTGTCTAAAAGAAATGGTGAACAAGTCCAAGCATTTTACTTGAGTTCAGGAAGGGGATGTGGTAGATCCTCTTCGAGAGGCCGTGGTATGGGATGTGCGGCGATAACCAACAAAACAGGTTCAATCAACAGTTTGGTGAAATGCAGGTTTCTGGAGGCAGAGGAAACTTTAGAGGCAGGGGGAGCTCTAGAGGAAGAGGTGGATGGCAGAATAGAGGTTTTGGAAATTCTACTATTGTTTGCCATTATTGTGGCAAAACAGGCCATATTGCAGCCCATTGCTATGCAAAGAAGGATGGTATTCGCAGTGGTAAATTGCAGCAAGGAAACTATGCATCGTCTTCATGACAGAATGAAGACAAAAATGAGCGTATGTTTGTTATGTAGCATATGATGAATGCAGTTACAGGAAAGGGGACACATGATGATGTATGGTATGTCGATTATTCAGGTGCATCTAATCATATGACTAGTCATGTTGAATGGTTTGGAGAGATGCAGGACTTACAAAACCCAGGTTATGTATAGACAGGTGATGATTCATGCCACCCAATTTCACACATTGGAAAGGTTTTCTTGTCCTTGTATGATGGCCAGACAAAGAGTCTGACAGATGTATTATAGGTGCCATCAATTACAAAGAATCTAGTGTCTGTTGGCCAAATGGTAGAGCAGGAGTTACAGGTTTGATTCAATGCAAAAGGTTGTTTTGTAGAAGACTTTAATGATAAGTGCAGGTTGGTCGCAAAAGGAAGTAGAGTTGGCCGAATTCTCACTTTAGATGCTGGAATTCTTACAATGGATGCTGCTATGTATGCTAAAGGAAAAGGAGTAGTTTTGCAGATATTAAAATATGGCATAAACGTATTGGACATGCAAATGTGCAAAGGCTGAAATTAATGCAATCCAGAGGATTAGTTACAGGGTTCCCTTCTTTTAGAGTTGCAAAATTGCATAAATGTAAGAAGCTGGGAATAACAAATTAGTGTTAATAACATTAATATTATACCATGTCAGACATTGGTATAAAAGGAGAGGAGATGTAAATTTTCACATCTTTTTGACACATTAATACAATTACAATCTTTCTCTCCCATCTTGCTTACAGCTTCTATGGCTTCCCCTTCTTTCATGTCTTTCTCTCTCTAAATCTAATCTTTCTCTCTCCTTGTCACTCTTCTTCTCTCTCTTCCTGCAGTCTTTCTCTCTCTTCTGCAGTCTACTCTCTCCTCTTTCTCTCTCCCTAGTTCTCTCTCTGACAAGTGGTATCAGAGCTTGAGTCTTTGATCCATTCTTTTCTTCTATTTTCAGTCCCATTTTCCTATTTCAAAATCAATTTCAAACAAAAATGGTATAAGACAGTGACTAATGGAGTGTTGTAGATCATCTACAGTTAGTAAGAGACTACATCTAGAGATATCCAAGGTCAGATATGGCGGATAATGGCTTAAATGGCAGGACGTCATCAAACTTCATGCAAAAATGGAGGTAATTAGGGTAAAGGATGGTTAACCGGGCTTAGATAGAGGTTAAACTACAGTTACTTTTCAAAAGAGGTCTTTCTTTCCTCTTTCTCCAAGCTCTACCCAAGCTTCCATGGAGTTTTCTAGCTGAGATCTCTTCCTTATTCACTGATCATTGCTCTCCATCAACAATGGCTTGCATAATGGCACTCTAGACATCAAATGCAACATGTTGAATACCATTTTATGGCCTGAAGGATCAGCCACGTGGACTGGACAACAACCCGAAATTTGCGCTGATTTTTCCAGCCCTGTTCTTCATCATTCCTCAGTCAATCTTCAGCTATGGTGCTTCTAAATGATCTTTGGCAGTGATTTCTTCAACTTCCTGGTATGTAGACTCCAAAATGGGGCTATATTTTTCATCTTTTCACTCTCTTGAAACCCTACATGAACAGTCCATGGGCAGCCATGAAAGCTTTAGCCCAAGCTTCCATTTCTTAACAATTTCTTGAAGATTCTTCATCATTTTAGCCCGTGGGATCATCTCAGCAAAGGATTCTTCAACAAATTGCAAGGATTAAGCATGAAATGGTTAAAGATTGAAGCTCAAGAGCTTCTATGGAGCAGAAATTTGGGTGAAACGGGTCTAATGCTTCAATTTCAAGCATTTGAAGCTCCAAGATTGTTCCTAAGTACTGGATAAACAAGCATTGGGGATTATTTTACCAACATTGGACAACCGGAGGCTTTATCAAGCATATGAGATTGATCAAGTCATCATCAGCCATGTCAAAGGTACTCTTCTTCAATTCTTAATCTCTCTCATTAATCCAATTGCTAAGCTTAATCCATTTGATTGAGAGATTAAAGAATTGAACAATATTCATCAAATTTTCAGCCAACCTTTGCTTGAATCCATCCATTCATGAATGCAATGCTTGCTTTATGCATACTAGTTCCAATCAGTGAATTAGAGGCTTCAATCTGAAATTTCAGCATAACAACTGAATCCCATTGATTGAATCCATTGATTGATGAACTTGTTTACTCTAATTCAATTGATTGGCTGAATTTCTTTTGCCCAAGTTGAAATATTGTAAAAGGGTAAGTACTAGCAATCAGTGAGTCACTGAATTGCATTGGTAAGACCCTTCTCCTATCCCAAACTTTCAAAATTTCATTCAATTGCATCTCATAAAAGGCTGAATGAATATTTCAGAAATGCATCTCATGTTGATTGATTAGAATACTAGCCTCTGCCATGTTGATATTCCCACTGAGGAAAAAGGTGGATGCCGGGGGAGATAGTGGGACAAAAGAGAGGTGACCCTCCCTCACTATCGAAGATCCCGAAGGGATGCAACCAACCGACCCGGGGCTGTTATGCCTTTTTATCCCTCACACAGGTACAGCGAGTGGAGAATTGAAGATTGAAGACTTTCCAAGGGCTCAAGTACCTACAGGACCAAAACAGGGTAAAACAAGGAATTTGCAGGGCACTTACAGGGTACTTACAGGTGGTTACAAGTACACCCTTCATTACTGAAGTACAGGTGCAGGTACTACAGGGTACCCAAGGGTCTTACATATCCTTTTACAGGGTTTGGTAACAATTTGGGGTTACTATCTTGCACCACAGGGTCAAAACAGGGCACTTACAGGTCTAGACAGGGTGCAGGACTGGACAGTTCAGACTCAAAAATCCAGCTACAGAATTTTCTATCCTAAACCTGTTATAGTGTGCTATAGCTCATCTCGAAGAGGGCATTCTTAGCTTCGATTTGCACTAAAAATTTCTGAAATCGGAGTTTCCTAGCAAACGTTATAGCCATTTTTCTGACAGGGGGTATTGCAGGACTGCATTATTATGGCAGGACATAAAGGCAAAAATAAGTTCCAAGAAGATTATGCTCAGCATATCAGGGATTCCATGATGGATAGTACACTTCAAGAGAGCCTTGAAGAGCTTCAACAACAAGGAGAAGTCAGTATACTCAATAATACTTTGTGTGCCTATGCACAAAGACATAGGGAACGACATGAGGCCATCTTGTCAAGAATGGAGCAGCTGGTTATATCTACTGATCAAACCAAGGCTTCTATTGATAAGTTGGTGGAATCCAATGAACAACTTATGGCACAAATTTCTAAATTCATGCAGTTGCAAATGGCATCAAGAGAAGCTAATGAGAAGGCTTGTTCAAACAGTGGCCCTTCAACCCCACTTCAGCCATCTAACCAAAATGGTCATGGAAATGGGATTATTGGAAGAAGAGGCATTCCAAATAGTCAGTATGAAGTAGGAGAGGCTTCATAGAGGCATGATGACTATTTGGGCAGTTTGAATGGGGCCAATACTCAAGCTTTTGGACTGCATACTCAAAATTCTAGGGGTGCTCTACCAACAGGAAGATTACATAATAATTCTCAGCCACCTATTGGAAGATTTCCGTCTCAATTTGGAGGTTCCATACTTGGTAATCCTGATCAGCCAATTTTGGGACAGCAACCCTTTCATGAAAGGGAGTTTAAGGACAAAATTGTTTTAGCTAAATTTAATGGTCAGTCATCTTCACCATCTGATTTAGAGGAATGGACCTCTAAGATGGAGTCCCATTTTGATATATACCCTAAAACTGATGGCATGAAGATTCACTTTGCTTCCTTGCATTTGGAGGGATTTGCCCATACTTGGTGGAGGTATATCAAGAAAGAAAATATACTTGTAGAGAATTGGGAAGCTTTTAAGGCACTTATGGCTGAAGTCTTTGTTTCGCCTCTTGAGAAAGAGAAGTTAGCATGGAGATGGTATGGTTTGGAACAAAGGGGCCTTAGTGTAAGAGAGTACACAAACCGATTCCTCAACCTGACCATGTATGTGGAAAGCATCAGTGATGAGGCTAAGCTTCACAAGTTTATGTATGGTTTGGAGCCATCTTTATCAGCTGATGTTATGGCACAAAATCCTACTTCACTTTTTAATACTATTGAGCTTGCGGAGCGCTATGGAAGAAAGTATAGAAAAGAATCTTCATTTCAACCTGGTTTTGGACAGCCAAGGACTGTTTTAAAGCAGGGACAAGTTGGTAACACTTATGGCAGTAATCATGTGCCCAATGGGAGCTTAAGGGTACCAACTTATCCTCCATTGAATGCTTCTAGGCCTCAAAGTAATTTCAGGATAGCAAACAGTCCAAGAGTTGATTTCAAACAGGGGGACAGCAAGCCTAAGTCCATCTCAGCTAATACAAATCCTAAATCTATTCCTATGGATCTTTACAAAGAAAGGAAGGACAAAGGCTTATGTTTCAAGTGTGGGGAAAAGTATACACCTAATCATGCTTCAAAGTGTGTATACAAAAATGTCAAACCTAAGCTTCAGAGTATGTTGGTTTTTGAAGATTTTGAAGATGACATAGATGAAGCTAATGCAGTGGCACTTAATGCTGAAATGAAGATCTTGAGGAGGAAGTTGGGCAGGAGTATTTTTATGATCCAGCCGACTCTTTTCCTTTTGATCCAGGTGGAAGTGTTCCATTTGACCCAGGTGGATCTTGTGATGAGTCGCTTGTTGCCACTAATTGTTCTATCTCTATGGATGCTTGGATAGGATCTAAGAGCCCTAATACACTCCATATGAAGGGTAGCATATGTAGAAATCCAGTGTTCATCCTGATAGACAGTGGCAGTACTCATAGTTTTGTGAATAAGTCCATCATGGACAAGCTAAATTGTGTTCCCACAGACTTACAGCAGCCCATTAGAGTTCAAGTGGCTAATGGTTAAGAGGAAATCAGTACACAGATTTGCCCACAGGTTTCTTTACAGTTGGTTGAAATTTTTGAAGCCAAGGTAAACCTGATCACTCTGGAAATGGGGCCTATAGATATTGTACTCGGTTGTGATTGGTTGATGACACTAGGCAGGATCACTATGGATTTATCACAGTTGTATATGGAGCTTATCTCCAATGGACAGCTTATCCATTTACAGGGAATTCCTAGTAGATCAATTTTTATCACCATTCAACAACTCAAAAGAGAGTACAAGAAGCGCTCGCAAATATTTGTTTTGCATTTGAATAAAGAAACACAGGATCAGCCCAATAATTTAGCAAACCATCCAGCCTTGACAGCTCTTCTTGAGGAGTATAGATATTTGTTTGAAGTACCTACTTCATTGCCTCCTAAGAGAGCAGTGGATCACCCCATTGATTTGGAGCCCAACTCAAAGACAATCAATAAGCCACCTTACAGATTATCAAAGTGTGAACGAGAGGAAGTAGCCAAGCAAATCAAAGGACTTCTTGAAATGGGATTCATTGAACCAAGTTCTTCACCTTATGCATCTCTAGTCCTGTTAGTCAAAAAGAAAGATGGATCTTTCAGAATGTGCATTGACTACAGGGATCTCAATAAGATCACAGTGAAGAACAGATTCGCATGCGAGAGGGTGATGAAGTCAAGATTGCTTTCAGGACTGATCGTGGGCTCTATCATTTCTTAGTGATGCCATTTGGGCTTACAAACGCTCCAGCTACCTTCCAAAGCCTGATGAATAAGATTTTACAACCTTTCCTCTTTCAGTTTGTCTTGGTGTTCTTTGATGACATCTTGATCTATAGCAAGAATTTACAGGATCACTTGGCACATATGAGGAGGGTTTTTGATGTATTGAGATATCATAGGCTTTTTGCTAAGGAGAAGAAGTGTTCTTTCATGCAGACTGAAGTGGAATACTTGGGGCATATTGTCAGTGAAAAAGGAATACAAGCTGATCCCAAGAAGGTGCAGTGCATTAGAGATTGGCCAACGCCTACTACTACTACCTCTCTTAGAGGATTCCTTGGTCTATCTTCATTCTATCACTGATTTATTAAGCATTATGCGGCAATTGTAGCTCCTTTGACTGATAGGTTGAAGAAGGAGGCTTTCTTTTGGGATGCTCTTGCAGATAACAGCTTCAACCAGCTAAAGGAACTCCTTACCTCTACTCCTATCTTAGTATGCTCGGACTTCTCCAAAGAGTTTACTATACAGTGTGATGCTAGTGGCCATGGCTTTGCTTCAGGAGCATGGAGTAATTGCATTTGAGAGCCATAAGCTTACAGATAAGGAAATGGCCATGAATGTTTATGACCAAGAGATGTTGGCTATCTTGCATGCGATCAAGAAGTGGCACCATTACTTATATGGCAGCCGATTCAGAGTACATAATGATCACAGGGTACTCAAGTATTTTCTTACTCAGTCAAATCTCACTCCAAAGCAACGTCGTTCGGTAGCTACATTACAGAATTATGATTTTGACATCACTCATACAAGGGGCAAAGATAACATAGTGGTTGATTCTCTTTCTCGTATGTGGGCCTACAAAGTTTTAGCTATGACAGAATTACATAATGACTGGATTGAAGAACTACAGGAGGCCTATCTTTTAGATGAGGAATTGAGTCAAATCTTTCAGAAATTATAGTAAGGTCTTATAGAAGAAAACTCGCATTACCAGCTCAAAAATGGTCTTATTTGGTGGAAAGGCAAGATTGTTATTCCCTCTACTTCTTCTTTTAAGCGGAAAATTATAGAGGAGTTACATTCTTCGCCTCTAGCTGGACACTTAGGAGTTTTCAAGACCTATGACAGGATCAGTAAAAGCTTTTATTGGAAAGGACTGTGGAAAGATGTCAAGGACTTTGTTATGAAGTGTATGCCTTGTCAGCAAAATAAGGACAGCACCCATAAGCCAGGAGGTTTGTTACAGCCATTGCCTATTCCTACAGGTAAATGGACTCATATTACTATGGATTTCATTACTGGCTTACCTACTACCAAGAAGGGATGGAATAGTATTTATGTGGTGGTAGACAGACTCACCAAGGCAGCCCATTTTATTCCAACCAAGATTCAATTTACTACTTCTCAAGTGGCCAACTAGTTTATGGAGCATATTTTTAGACTACATGGATTACCGCAGGTGATTGTCCATGATAGAGACTCAAAGTTTATGAGTAACTTTTGGCAGGCGGTATTTACATCTATGGGCACTAAATTGGCTCCATCTACGGCTTATCATCCTCAAACTAATGGATAGACAGAGAGAGTTAATAAATGGTTGGAGACTTATCTTCGCCATTTTTGCTATGATGTCCAAACCTCATGGGATTCTTGGTTACACTTGGTTGAGTTTGCTTATAACAATTCCACTCATGCGAGTATAGGAGTTTCACCCTTTGAGGCTTTGTATGGTTATAAGGTGCCCTTACCTACAGTCATCTTTAATGAAAAGATCAATCCTCATGGAAAGGAAGAATTGGAAAGAATGCATACCCTTCTTCAGCAATGTAAGGTGAATCTAAGGAAGGATCAAGATCAAATGAAGATGTATGCTGATGAGAAGAGGAGGCCTTTGGAGTTCCAAGAAGGAGATATGGTTTTGTTGAAGGTGCCCAAATCCAAGTACTCTTCGTTAAAAGATGGATCTAGTAATAAGCTTGCCCACAGGTTTTATAGCCCTTACCGGATCCTTAAGTGAATTGGAGATTTGGCATACAAACTAGAGCTTCCCTCTTCTACAAAGATTCATAATGTCTTCCATGTTAGTCAGCTCAAGCCCTATTATGGTGATCCAGTGGATATAGTTGATGAGCTACCACCTATTGATGAAGACGGTCTTATTCAATATATTCCAGAGGCTGTTATAGGTCAGCGTGAAAAGAAGCTTCGATCATGTTCTATTGTGGAATACTTGATCAAATGGAGAGGTTTACCATTTAAAGAAGGTTCTTGGAGACCCGATTCTATATTGGATGAGTATCCATACTTGAGGGATACATTGGTGGCTGAAGCCTATTACTTATGAAGCTAGTAATGATGTAGACTGGTTTAGGACAGCACAGTATTTTAGAACAGTTTTTATCGTGCCTAATTTTCAGAGATAAGCCATCTACATGGGCTTAAAGTACTCTTCAAGAGCTTCATTTTGATATATGGTACGTCCCATTTGGACACTTCTACTAGAAGTTATGGCAGATTTGATGGTCCAGCAGGGTCTGATTACTCAACAAGCTGTCTACTTTGTTTTGGAATTATTTGTTGAAGACTTTATGGCTCCATACGCTTTTGAAGTATTCCAAATCATGTATATAGCTAGGGCTTACTTCCATCCGTTCTTCAAATTCAGCTCATGTAGTGGTCATACTTCATTCATTTCCCATTTGTAAAGCTGTAAAAAAACAGAGTAGTACTCTGTTCTATCCATCTTCTTTCTAGTTGTTTCCAGGTTTGTTTTTTAGGACAAAAACTTTTAGGAAGGGATGGATTGTAAGAAGCTGGGAATAACAAATTAGTGTTAATAACATTGATATTATGCCATGTCACACTGACATTAGTATAAAAGGAGAGAAGATGTAAATTTTCACATCTTTTTGACATATTAATACAATTACAGTCTTTCTCTCCCATCTTGCTCACAACTTCTATGGCTTCCCCTTCTTTTCTGTCTTTCTCTCTCTAAATCTAGTCTTTCTCTCTCCTTGTCACTCTTCTTCTCTCTCTTCCTACAGTCTTTCTCTCTCTTCTGCAGTCTACTCTCTCCTCTTTCTCTCTCCCTAGTTCTCTCTCTAACAATAAAGTCTGTGAAGCATGCTAGTTTGGTAAGCACGCAAGACAACCCTTCTTGCATGATAGAGAAGTAAGTAGAAAAATACTTGATGTAGTGCATACTGATATTTGGGGGCCTACATAGAATCTGTCTCTTGGTGGCAGCAAATACTTTGTCATATTTATTTATGATTGTTCAAGGAAGTTATGGGTATACTTCATGAAGGAAAAAAGTGATGTGTTTGAGCACTTCAAATCTTTTAAGGCAGCTGTTGAAATAGAAACAAGCTTAAAAGTAAAGTGCTTGAGATCAAATGGAGGGGGAGAGTACCTCTCTAATGAGTTCTGTGGTTTCTTGAGGACTCATGGGATGAAGAGGCAATTTACTTGCAGATATACCCCACAGCAAAATGGTGTTGCAGAAAGAAAAAACATGCATATTGCAGAAGTTGCACGGACATTAATGGCTGAAAAGAATATGCCCAAACATTTTTGGTCTGAGGCTGTCCATACTGCTATCTACATTATGAATAGAACTCCCACAGCTGCAGTTCATGGGATGACTCCTGAAGAGTGCTTTACTGGCAAGAAGCCCAATGTATTGCACTTGAAGGTATTTGAATGTGTTGCATATGTTCATGTGCCAGATGAGCTACGGAAGAAGCTTGATCCAAAGGCTAAAAAATGTATTTTTATTGGGTACTCTTTAGAGCAGAAAGGGTATCGTTGTTATAACCCTGTCACACAGGTGAGTTCAGAGTGAGCAAGGATGTTATCTTTGATGAGATGGGCAGTTGGTATGCACCTACTGGTGATGTATTAGATGGTGATAATGATCAAGACAGCTATGTGCAAAAAGAAAAAGAAGAACCACAGAGTCTTAGTGAACCAGAAACATCATCTGGTACTATACCTACAGTGAGCCCTTGGTCTGGGAGACTAAGGAGTAGCCCCACATCTTCAGGTGACTCTATAAGTGTTGCAGGGAAGGACAAAGGAAAAAAGAAAGTGCTAGATGGTAATGATGTATCTACCAGTCATTTGGGATTGGATGGAGATTCTAGTGGTTTGAAGAGTTTGGATGATGAGCTTGGCATTCCTTCAGTTAGAACACCAGGTGTACAAAGAGCTCATAGTAATGTAAGGGCTCCATTGAGTGATCCGGTGGTACGCAAATCTGAAGGTTATGCAGCTCATCATTATGCTTATATGGTGAAACTAGTTGAGGATGTTGAGCCCACTTATTTTGATGATGTTGTTGGTCATCCTCATTGGAATGCAGCAATGGATGAGGAGATGGCTGCATTAGAGGCCAAGAAGACTTGGGATTTGGTACATTTACCTAAGGGTAAGAAAGCTATTGGCTGTAAGTGGGTTTACAAAGTCAAGCATAATGCAGATGGTTCAGTTAGTAGATATAAGGCTAGGCTGGTTGCAAAAGGCTATGCTCAAACATATGGCATAGATTATAAAGAGACATTCAGTCCAGTTGCTAGGATGGCAACTGTTAGGTGTGTGATTGCCTTAGCAGTAGCCAAAGGTTGGAGTTTATAGCAAATGGATGTTATGAATGCCTTCTTGCATGGTGAATTGCAAGAAGAAGTGTATATGGAGCAGCCAGCAAGTTATGAGGATTTAGAGCATCCCACATATGTGTGCAGGTTAAAGAAGGCGCTCTATGGGCTGAATCAAGCACCTAGAGCATGGTCTAACAAGATTGGAGAGTATCTTGTCAATATTGGATTTTGTATTTTTGATGTTGATCACTCACTTTATGTGAGAAAGGGAGATGCAGCTTTGGTCATCATAGTCATCTATGTGGATGACTTGATTTACAGATGAAAGTGACAATGGGATTGCTGAAGTTAAGGACTTCTTGAAGAAGAAGTTTGAGATGAAAGATTTGGGTGAGCTGAGATACTTTCTTGGTATTGAGGTGATCAGATGTGATGAAGGTATATGGCTATCCCAAAGATAGTATGGCTTGGATATGTTATCCAAGTGTGGTATGACAGCATGTAAGCCTCTTTCAGGTACCATTGGAGCAAAATGTGAAGTTGAGTGCTGACGTTGGGGATGAGATAGAAGACCCTACTATGTTCAGGAGGATAGTAGGGAGCTCAATTTACATGACTATCATAAGGCCAGACCTGAGCTGTGGTGTTGGCCTTGTTTGGTGCGCAGATCGGACGCAGATAGCTCACGTGGTGAATCCCGGAAGGTCCCCAAGAACAAAGTACTCTACTTTTTAGCACAAAAACCAATGTAAAAGCAAGCACGACATGAGACAAGAGACAAATTGGGTTCAATCTCCCCCATGCCTTGTGTGAGCGCTTCACAAAGCATGTATTTAATGTATATTTCCAATCTTCATGCTCAATAATAGCCCAATTACAAAAATATGACAAGCTTTTAGCTTTTGAGTTTGCTTTCTACCAAAAATAGGAAAATAAAGCTAATGGACGGTGCCCATAGAATCTGGCACGCCCAATCTCAATGTCCAAATAGAAATAACATATCCAGGCGTATAAGCGCATACAAAATAATAATAAATAATCGATGTCTCTATAGACATAACAAAATATAGGCGTGGCGCCTATCAAAATATAGTCCAAGAGTCGAAAACCCGCTAGACTCCAATGCTTTCCTCCGCCACTGCTGCTATCTCTACACATCAACTGAAGCATTCACAATCGTTAGTAAAATAATACAATTAAACCGACAAAAGTGAATACCTAGCAGTCTTCAGCTACATAAATAAATCAAATGGTTAGAAATAAATCCTAACCTTAATTTATTACGAGTGCGCACTCTAAACTCATAAACGTTTATTAATTTAATATGCATTTTGCGGAATCACCCGCTATGGAATCACCCATGTACACACTAAATTAATGAAACGCCCGAAAAGGATAGGCGTCCCCATCAACTTCTCGCACAAAGAATCCTCTTTGCGTATGAGCCCCGGTCATCTAAGTTTACGGAATCCACCGTAAAACCTCACGGAATCCACCGTGGAATATGCCTCCTGGCATCATACCCCCGGGGTGGGATAGCAATTGACCTCAATTGCTATTAGCTCAATGTGGAGCTAACAGAGTGGGGAAAGCATTTAGGTCTCTAGCGTGCATCCATTGTGCTTCCTCTACAGGATGGTTCTTAAATTTTACTAGATATCTAGAATACCTTCGGCCAGTTCTAGTGGTCATGTAGTCAGTGTCTATAATGGCTTCTGGTTCAAGTATTTCAGTCTCTTCTTCTAGTAAAGGTGGGTTTTCATAGACAGGGTGGATAGGTAATTGGCCTTTAAATGGTCTCAATAAACTAATATGAAATGTATTATGAATTTTCCAATGAGTTGGCAGTTCTAACTTGAATGCATTGTCATTAATCTTATGAATGATTCTAAATGGTCCGTAGAATCTAGGGGCTAATTTGACAACTGGATGTCTATCTACACTTTGCAGTCTACGCTTTTCTATTCTAAGCCAAACATAATCATCAACTTTGAAATTCATGGCTTGTCTTTTCTTGTTGGCTTGTTTGGTATATGATTGTTGGGCTTTAGCAATCATATCCTTTACTTCATCAAAAATAGTGTTATGCATAACAGCAATATCATCGGCACTTTGTATTTTATTAGACAAAGATGCAACAGGTGTAGATAATCTATGTCCATAAATAACTTCAAAAGGTGCTTTCTTTGTAGATGTGTGTGGAGTATTATTATATGCAAACTGTAATAAATGTAAATGAGTATCCCATGTCTGAGGTTTAGAGATAGTGTATGCACGTAAAAGATCTAAAATGGTACTATTTGTGGCTTCTGTTTGTCCATTTGTTTCTGGATGAAATGCAGATGAGAAATCAATCTTTGTGCCTAGATTTGCAAACAGTGTAATCCAAAAATTATTACAAAATCTAGAATCTCTATCTGAAATAATCACTTTCGGCAATCCATGGTTAGTAAAAATAGTTTTCAAAAATAACTGTGCTGCTTGTGATGCTGTTAAAGTTTTCTTACATGCAATGAAATATGCTTGCTTACTAAATCTATCTACAATTGTCCAAATCATGTCATGGTTAGATTTAGTATTTGGTAAACCAGTAATGAAATCCATAGATATATGTTCCCAAGGTTTAGATGGAATAGATAAAGGCATTAATAACCCATACTGTTTACCATGATGTCTTTTTATTCTTTGACAAATCAGACATTCTGAAACAAAATTAGATACATCTGCATCCATATGCGGCCAATAAAAATCTTCAGTTAACATGCGTAATGTAGAAATGATACCTCTATGACCTTGATATGGGGGACAATGAATTTCATTCAAAACAAAAGATCGGAATGGAATAGTAACACACAGTCTCTTTTCAAAAAACATGAATCCATCATTATATGACAATGAATCAACAGGAATGAAATTATTGTGAACTAATTTTTGCCAATCAGAATGAAAAGTAATATCCTGGTGATATGTGTCTTTCATGGCAATCAAAGAATCAAAAGATATGATAGAAATATTATGAATTGCAGGTCTTCTACTCAATGCATCGGCAACTACATTTTCTTTTTCAGGTTGGTATTGGATGATAGGATGGAAACTTTGAATGAATGAAGCCCATTTGATATGGCGGTCAGAAATTTGGGGTTGGCTAAGTAGATGTCTAATGCTTTGCTGGTCGGTCTTTATCATGAATTCTGAACCCATTAAATAATGATTCCATTGTTTTAATGCTTGTACAACTGCTAAGAGTTCCTTGTCATAAGTGGAATATTTAAGCTCAGAGGGTTTCAGCTTAGAACTAGAATATGCTATTGGATGGTTATCTTGCATTAACACAGCTCCTATTCCTGATCCGCTAGCATCGGTCACAACTAGAAAGAATGGTATGTTAAAGTCAGGCAATTGTAGAACAGGGGCATTGGTCAATGCACGTTTAAGTAAATCAAAGGATTTCTGCTGGTTTTCAGTCCATTGATAAACAATGCCTTTCTTAAGAAGTTTGGTCAATGGTAAAGCAAGTAATGAGAAATTACGTACAAACTTCCTATAGAAACTAGCAAGACCAAGGAATGAGCGTAATTCATGTATATTTTTAGGAATAGGCCAATGCAATATTGCATCAATTTTCTTAGGATCAACTTTTATTCCTTCTTTTGATACAATATGACCTAGATATTCTATTTCTGTCTTAAAGAATTCACTCTTGTCAGGATTTGCAAACAATTGATTTTCTTTCAGTAATTGAAAAACTAATGATAAATGCTCATAATGCTCTTTTTCACTTTGGCTGAATACTAAAATATCATCAAAGAAAACAATCACACAATATTGATATTTTAGAAAAATACGGTTCATCATTCTACTGAAAGTGGCAGGTGCATTAGTTAATCCGAATGGCATAACTAAGAATTCGTAATGGCCAAACTGTGTCCTGAATGCAGTCTTAAATATGTCGGATCTATCTAGCCTCACCTGATGATATCCAGATTTAAGGTCAATTTTACTAAATATAGAAGATCCTTGCAGTTTGTCCATAAGGTCATCAACTCTAGGTATAGGATACCTATTCTTTACAGTGATCTTGTTTAATGCTCGGTAGTCAATACACATCCGATAAGTATTATTCTTTTTCTTGACTAAGAGCACAGGTGCACCGAATGGGGAACTGCTAGGTCGAATTAAGCCTCTATTTAGTAATTCTTCTACTTGACTCTGGATTTCTTTTTTCTCTATTTGATTGTGCCTATATGGGGCTTTGCAAGGTGGTTGTGTGCCAGGTATTAGGTCAATCTTATGGTCTTCTGGTCGTGATGGAGGTAAACCTGGTGGTAGGTCTTCTGCAAAACAGTCCTTGAAATATGCAAGAAATTCCTTATGCCTAGGGTGCATATGATTTTCCTTTGCGTGCAATTCATTTACCCAAATGAGATATGATTTAGTATTCTTGCGTAGTGCACGTTTTGCTTGAGTATGTGAAAGCAGTGGAAACATATGAGATGCATGCATACCAAATAATGTAATAGATTTTCCTTGAAAATTTATATTCATTGTGTGTGTGGAATAATCTATATTGGGATTATGTTGGTGTCTCCATGGCATTCCTAGAATAATGTCGCTAGACTGTAATGGGACAACTAAGAAATTTCTTCTTTCAATATATGGACCAATTTGAATTTCTAAATCTTGAACTTCTTGTGTGCCATTGTACCTAGTGCCTAAAAATGCAGCTTTTATGCGATAGTGCGTAGGTACAGTATGCAATTTCAATTCCTTTACCAATTTTGCTGAAATAAAGTCATGGGTACTACCGTCATCATGCAATACAGTTCTTTCTTTTCCATGCACCATACATTTCATAGTCAACAATGAATGTAAAGTAGGCATACCTGGTAAAGTGTCGGAAGTAGTAGTAGGATCATCTTCTTCTTCAGTGAAATCCGGCATATCCTCATGCTCTTCTTCGTCCATGGCTCCAAGGTAGTTGATATGTGCTGATGGCTTCTTTGAATGACAATTTGCTGCGAGATGCCCTGGCTGGTGACACTTGTAGCATACGATGGGCTTGGCTTTGGTCACATTATTTGCAATGGCTGGGAATCTGGGTATATTTGGATTTGCTTGTGGAATAGGTTTAGGATTTGGATTAACAGTGGATGGTAATGCAGGTGGTTTAGGCCAATTCTTGCGGAAAGATGGTGATGAAAAACGACCTGGATTAAACCTTCTAAAATTGGAATTGAATTGTTTAGATCCATAATTACCGTTTGCTTGGAATGGCTGTGGTCGTCGATCTCTTCCACGTAACTTATCTTCAGTGTCGTGAGCTAAGGAGATGGCATCTTCAAGGGTAGCAGGCTTGAACATATTCACTTCAGCGTAGTAATGTCCAAGAAGTCCAGACATATACTTCCGCTTATGTGTCGTCTCTGGTACGTCTTCAAGCATACGTAGCTGTAGGAGTGCATTCCAAAAACGCTCTGTATACTGTGGAATAGGCTCACGGTCGCGCTGTTGAAGTAAATCCCATTGCTTGATAGCTTTCTCATGAAATTGCGGTGGTAGGAAATTTTGCATGAACTTCTTCTTGAAATCTTCCCATGTAGCAGGACATTCTATACTCTTGCGGACGACAGTCCACCAAAGTGATGCTCTATCTATCAGATGATTAGTAACACACTTGATTTTATCTTTCTCAGGATAAGTTTCCTCATGGAAATAGTCATCAAACTGGCTAATGAATGATAAAACAGTCTTTCCTTCTCTTATGCCATTGAAAGTGCGAAACTTGAAACTTCGTTTACTTATCTTGGATTCCTTGCGAATGGTTTGTGCTTCAAGAGTGGCGTCGATGGTACGGCGAATCAAATCTTCAGCTTGAGGTTCTTCTTTATCAGTGGATGCTCCTTGTAGCTTTGTCAATTGCGCTTGCAAGGCTTGCCTAGCTCTTCGCTCTTCTTCCAATTGCAGCATGATAAGATCCAGCTTTTGTTCCATGGTAGGCTCGGGTAGATCGTCTTCAGCCATAGGATCATCCATATGTGGGGTAGTCATCCTGTAAAACTCAACAAACCTTTCTCACTCAAAATCAGTTAGCGGAATGAGCGTAGCTCAAATTTGGGGTTACAAGGCTATGTATTTTTGGGTATTTTCTTCTTCAATTTTCAGAAATTCTGAAATATTTCTGTCTCCGTTTGCTGAAAGTACTTCAACGAACTTGCAGATAGGTAAAACAGCTTGCTGCGAACAACTTTCCAGTTCAGAGTTTTTGCAAACGAACAAGTCTTCTATGAGTTTCGAGCGTTAGTCAGTTCTGATTTAGTCTGACTTGCAGAGTTGTTGACTTGCTGGACTTAGCCGACTTGCAGAACTTGCAGGACTTGATTCCAAGTGACTTACTGAACTTGTCTTCTAGAGCGCGAGACCCGGAGTATTTTGACTTCTCTGTCCTGTAGAACTTGCAGAGTATAGTTATCCCTTCACCTATGCCCAACTATGTTTAACAATTCGCACAGGAGGGAGCCGGGCACTCTTTTACAAAATTTTAGTGGTGCCTTTGCATTATAAAATGTGTATTTCCCTTCGACTTGCCTTTTGTGATTGCCCTTGAGCTTTTGGCATTTCCTATTTTATTCCTTGCATGGTTGCCTTTTTCCACATTATTCTCTATTTTTGTGTTTTCTTTTTCCTATCTTGCATTGGGATTAACATTACCCCCTCCTAGACGAGTGCCAATCCCATGGCACTTGCGGGTCTATGTTGATGATGATTTGATGATCTGAAGGGTATTCGTATGAGTCGATGATGATGCGGCCTTTTGGGGATTGGTCCTAGGGAGAAACTGATTAAATGATTGAGGTGGTGGAGGCTGAGAGCAAATTGAGTGGACGTCAAGGCCTCTGAAGTTGGTGGTTTGCACCATTTGTATTTACCTGAAAAGAAAAGAAGGTGCACTACCTAGGGGGTGTGTCTACCTTAGCATGTAGTGCATTGTGCTTGTGCTAGTGGAACTAGGAGCTAGCTCACAAGCCTGGGTGTTGTCCTATACTTGAGAACCTAGTTCATGCATAAGGGAGGTGTGGTGGGTGCAGCTTACATGGAGATAGGTCTAACCATGGGCAAGGATGACCTTTCCTAAGTATGTCCTGCCCTTGATGTGCCCTAAGCATGAAGTGGGGAATCAAAAAAGGGCTAGGGGTTTAGGGGCGGAGCTAGACGACCAAGGCCACCAGGGCACACCTAGATTGAGGACCCCTAGGTGCAATGACTATGGCCTACATGTAGTGAGGTGACTCATTTGGTTTCTCTTATTATTTTCTTCTCTTGTTCTCTTACCCTTTTCTTCTAGTTTTCTCATTTCTTTTTCCCTTTGTCTTTTCTTTTCTCCCTTTAAAATATATATATATAACAAAGAACTAATATTCTCATCATGGTCATGCGAAGGAGAAGTTGGAGGCTTAATGGACTTGCTAAGAAATTGTCTACTTTGGATGTATCCTTTTAGGTCTATTCAAGAATTAAGAGGAGTGGTGGATAGGAAGGTGTGGTTACATTGAGTGAACCAACTCTCATTCATGTCCTCTAAGAGGACCATGCAAAAAAATGGTAAGAGAGCGGCTCACATCATCAATCTAGACATGGTGCAACTATCCATGCTGGCATTAAGATAAAAAAAGAGTGGTGGGAGGCGATAATCTGGTAGGATAGGATCTTGCTTTAGTAGTACCCTAAGGAATCTAAGATAATTACAAGTAGTGAGGAAGGCAAGGTCTGGGAAAGAGGAGAACTAGCTAAGAAAATGATCAATAGAAGCATACAAGTCATTCTCGTTGAAGATCATGCTGGCTTGGTGGCATTCACATTGTATGTTTTTGGGAAATCATATTTGTCATGGATGTCTGGATTATAGTCCACATTGACCCTTCTAAGATATGGCATGTAGGTAGGGTTATTTATCTCAAAGGGAAAGGTGTTGCAAAACACCATCTAGGCATCCATGTTGCCATTCCAGATCCTCCTCCTCCATCATGGTGGTTGGAACTCATAGCCTTTTACTGGTCTAGGCACTACTAGGACCTTGTTCTGCCATTAGCCAAGAGCCTTCATTCCCCATAGGGTAGGATTCTTTTCTCTCTTAGAGGTCCATGTGTCTCCCAACCTCCTTCTCACATTCATCACCTCTTCCACCACCTTGATTAATAACACTCTGCTCAATGTGGTGGGGAATCAAAAATTAAAGTCAAATGGTTTGCAACCAAGTTTGTAGTCATTTTCCTGATGCTCCCAGACTATGAGTTCTATATTCCAGTTTGTTTTGGGAAGCAATCTTCTTTTGGCCAAATTAGCACTACTTGAACCATTGTCGGCTAAGCTTGCAGCCTTTTCTATGCCTGTTCTAGAATTCTCCTTCTCTTCTTTTTGAGCTCTGCTTTTCTCTCAACAGTGGTGTCCACCTCCCACCTCATGTTGCACTTTAGGTAGTGGAGAGGGAGGCAGTGGGACTATCTCATCATCTTGTTGTCCCCTCTCATAACTCGGTCCTGCTCCTTCCTCTACTTTGTGTTCTTTTAGAGCTCCTTCGATGAATCCTAGGGCATCTAGTTCTTGTACGGTCAAGCCTACTATTAGCAAATAGTTCCTCTGATCCCATAGGCTTAGGCTTACTCTTGTTGCATGTGGTGGTATATGGAACCCCTAACTCAGAGTCCTGAGGGTGACTCCTAGCATTTTTTAATGATTCAACAACCTCCTCCTCCTCCTCTAATTGAGTGATGTTCATGATAATGTTGAGGAAGGTGCATTGTTGGGCTTCTAAGCTTACTTGTGTAGCCTCTTCTTTGCTCTCTAATAGCACCTTGTCACCTTCTACACGAGCTAGATGACATGCTAGGTATTTGACTCTTCATTCGCTTCTACCCACCTAGTCATATGCTCTCTTGTTCATCTCTTCCAAGCCTTCACCTTTTCTTTGAGCTAGGATCATTAGTCTCCGCTCTTGTTCCTCAATTTCTCTTTCTAATTGTTTTTTCTCTTCTATCTCTAAGGCTAGCCTCTTCTCCAAAATTTCTATGTGCTTTTGGTGCCTTCGACCCCTCTCTTGTTCTGAGCTGCTAGCTACTTTGTGGCATCCTAGAATGTTTCGTCTCCCCTTGTAGGTCTTTATATAGCACCACTAGCTCTTCATAGTGTCATTGTAGGCTCATGAGGTTTTGTGTCTCTTTAGCGGGCCTTTCTTGCCATCTATCTTCTTCTACTTCCTTGGCCTTGAGCTCAGTAGCTTTAAGCTCACTTATCTCTTTTTGACACAATGATACTTGGCAGGTCTTCTCGAGTTGGAAGGTCGCTAACATATCCTTTTCGGCTTCTAGCTTAGCAATGGCCACCTTCTTTTCCTCCTTTTCTATTTCCACCTGTGAAAGGAGTTCTTTGAAATAATCAGCATAGTTGGCAGATGGTGGTAGCACTATAGTAGTAGTCATTATGGATGCTTCTATTTTCTATCTCTTAGGATCTTGTTTGGATTCTACATCCATAGCTGCTAGTCATTTTTCTCCAGACACTGAGGTACCTCCACTTGCACCTTGAGTTATCTCTTTATTGACCAAAAACTTCACCCTGGCCACAAGGTTACTGGCATCTAGTGTGGTAGAAGTGCCTCTTGGGTGGGTGCAGAGATTGGCGTGGTGGGCGCTAGGATAGGTGGGATGGGGTCGATTAGGCCCTTGCCTTTGCCCTTTGCCACTAGGGGTGCCATGGTTTTGGGTACCTAGAAGCTCATCCTTGGGATTTCTTCATGGGGGCTCATGGCACCAGCTCCTCTTCTCTAGAGGGCTACTCCATTGATAGGCAGATGGCTAGGGCTATCTCTTTTTCTACTCTCCTCCTAAACTCCTCGGCTTCTTCATCTACTTTTCTCTTTCTCTCCTCTTTAGCCCTCTTGGATTCCTCTTTTATCCTCTTTGACTCTTCCTCTTCTTTTCTCTTTCTTTTCTCTTCAATGTCTTTGGAATCTCTTTGGGCTCTTTGTATGTCTACTTTCTCTTTCTTCCTGCTCTCTTCTTTGGCCTTCTCCGATGGAGTCTTTTTCTTTGACTTCTTGGCCCCTTCACGGCTAGATTGTGCTTGCTGCTCCTCTTCTTTTTCACTCACCATTCTCTCACTGAATTTCTCTTTCTCACAATGAGGTGGTGACGTGTCTCGACTTCTTCTCCATCTTGGGATTCCTTCAATGCTTCCTTGATGATGGCCATCAAGACTCCACCAAATCCTATGGTCGAGGCCTTGGAGGATGATGTCTTTCTTGCCTTGGAGGCTGAGAACTCTCCACCTACGGGTCTTCCTCCTATGGCCAGTGCCTTTGTTGAAGTTTCAATTGTCTTCTGCATGAAGCTGTTGAGGTTCACTTCATTTAGAGACTTAGCTGCAATGCTTTCTAATATCGGCGCATTCATCCCGCTCATCAATGCATTGTACCTTTGGCTGGAAAACAAGTCATGCACCATTTTGACGTGGAGCTGGACCTCTCGATCAAGGATATCTGCCAAGCTTATGCCATTGTTAGTGTGGACCAAAACTTTGTCCATTCCAAGCATGCTATATACATCCCTTTTTGGACATCTTTCCACCTTGTTGGCTAGGCCCAACGCCCTCTCCACCAACTTTGGGGTCAGATCAACTTCCACATGGCAGGCGTCTTCTCCTTGGTGCATCGTTACAATGCCATGGTTCCTGTTGAAGGTTCAGAGGAACTCCATGCACTTTTCATAGTCCACGGCCTGGCCCACCTTTTCCACATACTTCTCCAACTTGCATTGCTTCACGATTCACCATATGGCCTACTCCTCCATGACCACATTCTCCAAGTTCAAGATGTGCCTGAACTTGAATTGGTTGTAGGCCCTTGTCTCCATTTAGAGGTTATACTTTGCCTCCTCTTCCTTCGAGAATGGCAATTTGCTTGTCTTTTCCTGTCTTGCCATTATAGATGCTTGTCATGAAGTCACAGCTCACCATTAGTGTTCTTTAAAACAACTTCTTGCAGAAAGACACATATAAAATAGTTGTGTGCTTATGGAAAATTGAAATGCTTAAGTACAAAAAGAGAAATTTCCTTTAGCAATCCATGCATTCCAACCAATTTTCATTACACTTTTCCTTAATCTTAAGTTGTTTTTTATCCATTTATTTCTGCTAGTTTGTTATGTTTCATACTTTGCCCCATCCCCCCTTAGGAGAAAAGAAGAATCCTTCCTAGGATTTTAAGGGTTAAGGGTGTTCAATGCATGTTCATAGTGCTTCACTTTTGCATGAGTTTGTGGGAAATCTCGGTGGCAATTAGTTCCTCAACTAGCTGGGGAGCCTTAACAAATATAAATTCTGATTCTTCCCATGAGCAAGGCAGTCTGTGTACCTCTATTGCTAAAGGCTTTCTAAAAGACCTAGGGCTAATCAATCAGCATGGCCCTTGTAATAGCCTTGCGCTTGCAATAACGGCTTGGGGACCCAGTGTGGCTTGACCATTCGTCGGTGCCTATAGTTACTAGGCTTGTGGGGTCATGTTTATATGCTTCTAGGCAGCAGCCTTCTTGATGTTTAGGCACCCAATTGAACTGTGGTTCAAGGGCCTTAGCTTTGATCTCAGCAGTTTGCTGGTAGTGTGGGTTGGCGGGTTGTGACAAGTCACGACCCCCCTCCTTAGGCTTGGTGGTGAGTTTCTCTACTATCGGTGGCCTTGTGGGCTTTGGTGGAGCCATGCTACCCTTGTTGAAAGCCGTGACTATTCATACATTCCCGATAGCAAGGTGAATAGGTTGAGACTCGTAGTCCATATTACAATGTGCTTGCTTTTTAATGGAGGGTCCTAAATAATGATTCCTTACCAACATCTTTTGTATTCAGGAACACATAGAAAATTATGAGTATGCTTTTAGACTGGATAGAGACTGCAACTTTGCACTTTATTGAAAGTGCATACGATTGGTGGGTTAAGTTTAGCGTTGGTGGGTTGTAGTTGTGGGCGACCAATTTGAGTCCAATGATCATGAGTTAAGTTATTAAAATTAACTCCCTCATCGATCAATGCATTGAAGGTATGTGTTTGATGGGCAATGACCGTTATGTACAAGTAAGCATGTGCTACTGCCTCTTCCTCCTCCTCATCAATTTTCTTTATTGTGGCAACTCAGACCTTCACAGGGAACTCTAGCATGGGAGGCTTGTGCATTGGATGTGTGGGGGGGTTAGTACTTCTTTATGCGGCTACCTTGAAGAAGCCTATGCCCTCCCCATCTAGGGTCTCGAGCTTTACATTGTCGGTTTGATTGATAGTGCAGATTTGAAAGGGCCTTAATCTCCTAAATTTTAGCTTTTGTTTATGGCCTTTTACTGAGTACAACAACACTAAGTCATCTTGCTCGATTTCTCACTGGACATGCTTGTCAAACTAGCTCTTGCGTCGTGCCTTTTTACAGATCATGGGTGACTAGGAGTCGAGTTTTTGATAAATGTTCTAGCTCGATCATGCATTCTGTCCATGCCTCCTTTCCGTCCCATCTGTCTTGGATGGCTACTCTCAGGCTTAAGAAAAATAACTCTATAAGTAGAATGGCTTTAGTCCCATAGGTTAACTTGAAGGGAGTCTATCCCACTGCCATTTTGTAGGTTGTTCGATAGGCCCATAAGGTTGCCATTAGCTTGTTGTCCCAAGCTGGGGGGAAACATAGCCTACTTTGGTTAGGACATTCAATAAGATCCTATTAGTAGACTTAGCCTGGCCATTTGCTTTGAGGGTAGTACGGTGAGGATTCTTTATGGATGATTAGAAAGGCCAATAGGGTATGCAATCACTTCATTAATGAAGTGTGTGTCTTGATCACTAACTAGTTCAATGGGGCAGCCAAATCGTGAGATTACCTACTCCCAAAGGAACTTAGCCTACGAATATTGTATTGTAAGGTTGATAAATATTGTCTTGTAATGATTGGGTTGAGCTCCATTTGGTCTTGCGGACATGTACCTTAGTCTGTTGGCACTCATCGTAGTGCTTTATGAATTGTGCAGCATCTCGGAAAAGAGTAGGCCACCATAGTTGAGACTACAACACCTTACGAGCTATCATGTCTCTGTTGAAGTGTCCTCCAAAAATTCTATCATCTACTTTTGTAAGTACGTCGTGCATCTCATGTTTGCACGCACACCTATATAACAATCCATCTCGCCCTAGCCTATAGAGCTAGCCTACTATCAACTAATAGGATTGTATCTTAAGGATGAGTCACCTAAGTTGGGCCTTCTCATCAATAGGCCATTCAAGTAGTCCATTTCTTGATCATGTTTTGGAAGTGGGTTTTATCCCACATCTATCTCTTTGGCATGCTCATTTGGGGCATATGTCTCTTAAAGGAATGAAAGTGCTTCATGCTTTGTAGTATATCCCACCTTTTGACTCTTCTGACTTTGCATCATGTGATCATTGTTTATATGACAGGCAAACTAGGAACTCATATAAGAAGTCCAGTATATCATGCATGGGTTAGCCATTGGCTCTTGTGCATTTTGATGTTTGTGGACCTATGCCGCCCTGTCAGTCCAGTAGGGGGTGCAAAGTACTTCATTACATTTATTGATGAATTTTCATGTAAGGTTTGGGCTTATATCCTAGGGCATGTGGTGTCCAAGAATGACATTTCCGCCAACTTCTCAAAAGTTAGGGTTATTGTCGACGTGCCACCACCAACCGATTACAAGGGAGTTTAGTGCTTCCTAGGCCATACGAGGTACTATCGGCGATTCATGTTGAACTATGCATTAATTGCTAGACCTCTATACAAACTGCTAGTAATATTTGAATGGATTGAGGAATGCCAATGTGGATATGAAGAATTGAAGAAGGATCTAACCACCACACCAATCCTAAGAGCCCGAGACTAGAACATAACCTTCCACATTCACATTGACACCTCAAAGTTTGCCGTGGGAGTTGTGTTATGCCAGCCTATTGAACACAATCTAGACTATCCAGTGAGTTTTTCTAGCATGTAGCTCACGGATATAGAGATGAACTACTCTCCACGAGACAAAGAGAGACGGGTTAGCCATGGTGTTTGCTATAAAGAATTTTTGGCTCTATCTTTTAGCTATGCCTTTTACCTTATTTGTTGACCACCAAGCTTGTCTTTATCTCGTTAACAAACCTTGAGCTAGGGTGAATTTCTTGATGCTTACTTGTGCTATTAGAATTCAACTTCTCTATGGTTGTATGCAAAGGGAAGAAGCACTACATAGTTGATCATATGTCTCGCATACCCACAGGAGAAGCCGTTGGACATGGCATCACAAAGGATTTGTTCAAGGGGTAAAGACTACCAGACTTGGCACCTCTTACAAGTACAAGCTACCACAAGTAATTTTTCATGTAGAGTCTCCAAAAGACACATGATATTCTGCATTATCAAGATGTCCAGTTGACATAAGACTACGGGTCAATGCAGGTACATGGCATACATCATGCATAAGAAAAGTGCTACTAGAGGGAAATTGCAGCATAACATCACCTATTCCCACAATATCAAGAGACTTGTCATCACCAAGATGCACAGAACCAGAAATAGTGCAATATGTATGAAACCAGTCTCTGTAGGGTGTCCATGAAAGGACGCATCCAAATCCAAAAGCCAACACTGGGCATACATAGAGTGAGTGTTAGTATCTATGAGGCATCACATGAAGAAGTTGCAAGAATATAATCTCCATCAGAGTCCTCAAGCGGCATGACATTAATTTCCTCAATGTTAACACTAGACTTTGCAGGTACAATACTGCCATTGGAGGACTTCTCATACACTTTCTATTTTCCCTTTTTCTTGTGCCTTTCATTGTGCAGTGCATGACATTGTGGCCTAATGTGGTCATTTTCCCACAATGATGGCATGTAACATTTGCATTCCGGCCACAGGATTTGCTGCGTGATTTCCCATGAGACTTGGAACGAGATCCTAAGAATCTCGTCCACGGACATTGCCACTTCCATCCTTTCAATTTCCATCATTCCTACCTATAATTGTCAATGCATGAGAGACACGTGAGGCATCCAAATTCTTTCTGTTTATCTCTTCTTGAAAAAGAGCACTCTCAACATCAAATAGCTTAAGTGTAGTAGTAGAGGCACACAAAGCAGTACGAAAGATATCCCAAGAGTCATTAAGAGTGCCAAGCAAGAACAAGGGAGTCACATCCTCCTTAAAATTAATGCCATACGAAACCAAATGTTTCAAGATAGCATGGAACTAGCTCAAATGAGCAGACATAGTCACGTTCTCCTTCATGTGGAGATCCATAAGTTATTTTAACCAGTACACATGGGAAGCGTGAATTTTCTTGTCAAAGAAGTTCTTAATTTTCTCCCAAAGATACCATGCACTCTATGATTCCTCAACTACATTGTAGTGTACATGTTTTGTGAGAGAAAATATGATAGTGGACCTGCACAATTCATCAAGCTCAAGCCATTGATCATTAGGCATCGTTGTGGGTTGCTACCCACTCAATCTCAATGGTTTAACTTGAGATTTTTGCATCAACAATTGCCATATTTGGATTTTCCAATAGCCATACTTCGTACCATCCAACTTAGTGATGCTGAATATAGCATTATCAGTGGAAGAACTAGCCATAATCCAAGCTGGAAATAGTGTAGACAGTCAAAACAACTTGCTATATACTACTATAAACAGTCCAAAACCATGAGAAAACCAAGAAAAAATGGCAAAGTACAAGTGATCAATGATGTTGCCCACTAAGTACTATCAATAGTACATCAAAATGACATGATTCAACCCAATAAATACATAACAATCTGCATAAAACAACTTGTTGTAATAAATGACAGCAATGAGTAAATGAGAGCAAACAGTGAGCTAATAGAGATCCAATGACAATAGTGACTGCCAAGTCCAATCCTTCATCAAGCGAGCATGGTAGAGGCACTATGAAAACTAATGAGCATGAGCTAAACACCCAAATGTGTCAAGAGAGTCTGTCAGTACAATCGATACATCCCTTGAGTAATAAGCAAGATGTACATACCACTGGCAAGACCTGACAAAGGTTGATGTATGCTCAATGAAGACAGATCAAATCAGCTCATAAGCATCCAAGAGCAAACATGGAAGTATCTACCAAGCAAATATCATAGTCAAAGGACATGTAAGAGATCCTAGTCTCAAATATCAAGTAATAGCTCAAATGCATAACCCGCAAGCTTTAGGTAAATCCAAGACCATAAGCATAAATCTCCCACTGTCACAAAATTTGATGGCAAATGATCAACCAAGTTTAGAGATAGTATGTAAATGCATAAGACATCTCATAGCCAAGATCGTACATCATGAGAGCACCAAGAGCATGTAAGCAGTCAAGCATCTAATAGCATCCAAGTACATCATGTATGAACCCAAGTCAATCTCTACTGACAAGCTAAGAAATAGTCAAAAGAGGTTCCAAAGTATTTAAGTACAAGCCCAACTGAAGCTCCAAGTGGCAAAGAAACTCAAACAATGTAGGTACCATGCATCATTGACATATGCTTTAAAGCATGTACCAACGGGTCATGCATAGACCATAGGTATAACCTTTGTCACAAAGAATGCCACTAGACCAATGTCAAGTAAGTGCCAACCAATACAGAGCTCAAATGAGGCTCAAAATACATTCTGGAACCATCCAAGACATTTGCAAACCTCCTATTGCATCCAAATAGTCATAACAAGCATTCAAGAAGCACCCCAGACCAATAGGCATAGCATAACCTGAGTTAAATAGCTTCAGTCCTGGTCTATTATAGCAGTAAATTCACTCTCAAAATGATCATATACATGGCCAAAATCACCACCAAAACAATGGCCTATCATATGCATAGCTTCCCATAACATCCGGGCATGATTCGAGTACCAAATGGCATCAATAGCTAGTACTAAGCAAGCATAAACATCCAATGCTAATGTAGCAGTGTTTGGGGCTGCCTATGGACTATTATGATAGTCTTTGACTGAAGTATATCAGGACCCAAATGTCAATGCCAAGCTCAAGCCTTCAATGCCATGGTTGAAGTGTGCTCCTATGCCTCAAAAGAGATTGTATAGTGCCAATGGCTTGAAGAGGTGCTGGAGATAAAGGCCATGTTTTGATAGGCTGAGAAAATTGTGCAAGCTACTGAAATCACATTTTTGATGTTGCTGAGGGAGTTGGGAACTACTTGATGGTAAGGAGCTTCTATGGCTCCCAAAGAAGCTTCCCAAGAGGCCTCAATAGGCATAGAAGAGAGAGAGCTCAGTTCCAAACCTTCATGGGCTAAGCCATGGATGTCCTGTTCTTCAAACCCTATGGATTGAAATAAAGAGTGGAATGGGAGATCCAATACATGTAGATGAATTCCTTGAGGTTTCCCAAGAAGGCCCAATGCTTGCCCAAGAAAGATGAGACCGACCGGAAGCTCAAAAGGTGTGGCTATGGGTGACAAGAGTGAAGACAATAGTGTATGTATTCGAATGAATGATAAAGGAGTGCTCGGCCATGTTCAATACATCCATGAACCAAGCTATGATGCCAATTCAAAGGTAAGGATCGAGTAAGAGAGCATGGAGATGAGAGCTATGGCGGATGGAGCAAGCGCAAGAAAGAGAGAGACTTCAAATGTGGGAACTCCAACGGCCACAATGTGTGACCGGCCTTCCCTTTATTCAAATATCACTGAAAGAATAAAGAATGAAGTGATAGTGATAGGCACTCGCACTGCCTGCAGTGCGTAGGTGCAGGTACTATCAATCTAGTAATACATGGGCAGCTAGCTGGAGGCACCTTTACCCCCAACAATTAAATGTCCTTTATCTTGGATACGACAGTTGAACATCAACTTTTGAAACTCCCTAATGTGTAGCTCCGCATCTTCCTCCACTAACCCATTAAAGATGGGTAGGGGGAAACCTAAGGCTGGCAAATCCACCGTTCTAGTAGGAATTGTGATAGGTTGTGCCATATTGATGATTGGATTTGTAATAGGATTTGGTGAAGGTGGGTTTACACCCGCACTTGATGTAGGCTAACTTACTAGGGGAAGGGGAGCACTAGAGCTACCTCCTCCCAATGGAATACTTGTGGCTCTAATACCATTAGATCCACTCCCTTGTAGGAATATTGGACTACTACATTGAGGGGAATACCTCCTCAAGATCTTAGCTCGTCACCTAGCACTTTCAGCTCTTTCTTGCTTTTGGATTTCAACTAGATGGTGTTTATCAATAAACAATGGATCAATCTTAGTGTCCTTTGGCATAAACTGGCTAAATGATCCCTACACAACTAAGATTTGAGTACGGCTACTTATAAGCAACTCCTGGCAAATGCACCACCTGTTGGGACCCAAAATGGGCCCGATATTAACTCTCTAGGCACTAGCTGGGCCTCTCTACACTCAAAGAACACACCCTCTTGGCTAGGAGCGTCTAAAGGACACAGTCCCCTAACTTCTATCATAAATTTTGCATTTGTTTTGGATTGTAATCCAATGGTTAAGCCTTCCCCACACTTCTCAGATGGCGTCCCTACACATAACAGTGTAAAGCACCACGTAAGCATAGATAGAGGAGGCACTACTCTAAATAAATCATATGTTTGTATCGATTTGTAGTCCAAAGTTTTTCCCTTTCCAACTCAAAGAGGGAGTATCCCAACATGTAGGTGATCAAAACCTCAATTCACATAAACAAAGAGCTCCCCCTATAGAATGATGTGGCTCCTATGGCTCTTCTACACCCTAAAGATTGGTCTTAGGATGTGTCCTCTTACACATAGAACATGAACGTAACACCGTCTTCTCATAATATAAATAAAATGATCTAGGAGATTGTATATATTCCTCACTTAATCTTTTCCCCAAGATATTGCACTACCCTACAACAAAGGAAAAATCTTACACTCTCAATGTTGGTCATCACCTAGACATACAATTGCAATGAGTCTAGGAATGTACCTTCTAATACCATATTAAGATTGTATATGTAAAGTATATGGTAGTATGTGCTCAAATAACTTAACTAAAAACTAGCCAATGTGAAGTGCACAAACAATGTTTTCATGATTTCTTTCTACTAGCATCGTGCCCCCTACTGTTTACATTTAGATTGCTTACATAAATGTAGGCAGATTTCATGATAATTTTCCATAGAAACAAGGTCTAAACACATACTTCAGCATATAAATAAAGGCAAACTAAGGCAAACCCTCATGCTTTACCTTCATTACACATTCACAAACATTCTTCTAATTTTTTGTAATTTTAACATACAAAAACTACAATTTTCTAATTTTCTCTCTTTATTTAGCTATTTTTCATGAGTTTTTTATTTATTTCAATATAAATTATATTTTTTGATTTTTTTGCTTTGTAAGACTTATGTGAAGTGTGACCCATTAGCATACTCATTTTCATGCCATATGAACATCATTTGATCTCCAAAACCCAAGAACAACACCATTTTTCATTAAATCCCATGTTTCAAATTTTGTGATTTTATGATTTTTAATATGCTTAAAGAAAAATAAATAAAATTCTCAAATTTCAAACATCAACAAACATATTTCAATCATTTGCAACCATCTTTCCATCATATGTGCTAACAATTTGTTATAAAAATTAAATAAGAGTCGCTTACTCGAAAATTCGCACATGTACGTCTCTCATATTTCAAGAAAGTAGAGCCGATGATGCTATTTTCCATATACTGGTGCTGATGCATCCAAATCACTTGATTTATGTGCCATTATGCTTTCAAACCATCATCCATGCTCGTGACCGCCTCACTAGAGGATACTCAGCATTGGCTCTTATGGAGCGACAGTGTCATCAGGCACATTTCCAGGAGCCCCGCACCAAGGGGTGGCTCTTTGATACTCTAGTCACTCCAACACTGATGTATGGAGCAGCTATATGGGGGCCGGGCCTTGCCGATTATGTATGGACATTGATGGAGAGACCTCAGGTGATCATGATATCTAGATTGATTCGCAGCAAGGCCTCAGTCCCACATGACATTGTGCGAGCAGAGCTTGCCACACCGACCATACTAGTCGAGGCATTATTTCAGACAGTCTGCTTCCTACACAGATTTCAGGATATGGACAGAGATCGCATTGCATATAGAGCATATATGGCATCTCAGGAGATGGCTCGAGCGGGGGATACCACATCATGGTATGCACAGACTAGAGCTTGGTTTGACAGACATGGGCTAGACATTGATAGACTCCCACCTCTTCTATATGATACTCAGGCTCCCACTTACACCCTCTCTCTCTCTGAGAGGAATAGAGTCATCAGACAGGAGATATGGCATATTTATATACAGAGGACATGGGTCAGCCCTGCACAGCCACTGCCATCGAAGATGGCACATTATTATACACAGTTCTTGAGGATATCAGAGCAGGGATTCATAGAGATTCCGAGATATATGCAGATCTATATGCCACATCGATTGAGAGTTCTTATTGGACAGCTCAGGGTATCATCACATCAGCTTATGATTGAGAGTGGCAGAGCCAGTGGCATCCCGCGGGAGGAGAGGATATGCCCCCTTTGCAGATCAGAGGTGGAGAGTGAGGAGCATTTTGTTCTCAGATGCCCGGCATACTCAGAGTTGAGATCTAGATACACATTGAGCAGCTCACTTCAGGGATGTATGACTGATATGGATCAGAGATCATTTGGCCGTTTTCTGGGAGAGGCATGGCACATCAGAGAGCAGAGCACACGGCGGGTCCCAGTCAGAGAGGGGCCCACCAAGACGACTATTACACAGTTCTTTCAGACAGACAGAGTGAGAGCTACTGTACCAGCCTCCAGTCAGACCTCCGGGCTCACACTACAGCAGGCTGAGGACCAGCGTACCCGACGCCGCACGAGGATCCGTGGGTTTCGGACCCCACAGCCACACCGACAGGAGATCCGGAGGATTCTTGATCTACATCGACAGCAGACTGAGATCCGACGACACTCGACACATTGGATCTCAGATCTCCAGTTTGCTCTTTCTCCACCGCCGATGTACCACATCCTGCATCCAAGCGGGATCACCTGCTATTAGCGACTTCGAGGACTGCTACTACATCCCAGGATAGTATATCTCCCTGCATATGTTACATATACACATCGCACCACTTTATCACAGCCGACAGTTGTTCCCCTATCACAGCCGACATTTGTTCCCCTTTTGTAGCCATTATCTGGAGTACCAGAGCTACATACGCATATACACATACATGACACTTATCACACTCACAGCACCGTATTTTCAGTTTCCAGTTTTTAGCTTTTCATTCAGCACTTTTATTTTGGATAGCTGGACCTCATCAGTTGTATCACTGTTTGTCTCATAGGCCAGTTTTGGTCTTTAGAAGACGTTAATATAACTTTCTTTCTTTCTTTCTTTCTTTCTCTCATATGCAGCCATATGAACAAAGAATAAAGAGGAGAGAGAAAGACTGAAAATGGATATTTTTGTTTACTACTTCATTTGGTGCAGTCTTCTCTTAAGCAACGATTGGTGAAGAATTGATGAATCTTAAGCCCAAGAGGGTGGAGGAAATTACAAAAATTCCAAATAATTAATTTTTAGTGGGAGGAAGGAGTGTTGAAACCCCCCCCAAACCAACATCTCATGAGATTTTGATGAGTTTTCCCCCTCTTAAGTATCATTAAACCATAACCCCCAAAGTATCTAGTTTGCATTTTGCATTTTCCACTTGACCCAAATTGGTTTCGACTTGGACAGAGGGGCAAATAGCCCCAAAATCGTGATTCCATTCTATTTTACACACTCAAAGGCCTTGCTTGAGCCTCCTCCTTAAACTCCCAGCTTATAGCAAAAGTAGGCCCCATGCTTACAAATGACACGCTACCTGCACTTGAGTAGGCCCTATGCTTGCACATATCAAAAGCACGTGCCAAAACCTCTTTCCAAGCATCCAAAACCAAGCTATTGTCCTTCAATTATAACAATTAATGGCTTCCCAAAAGCAATCAAATAAGTTTATGATAGCCCTTGAATTGAGCCTCAATGGCTCCTCAAGTCAAAACACCTATTTTAGTTAGATGTAGACCTCAATCATAATGAGTATAGTACCTCTTTTAAGATGCAAACAATAAGCATGAATGTCAAAAGGGAAGCTAGAATCTCAACTTTGCAACAAAGCTTAACTCCTCACCTTCCTTAATTCAATCATGAGCTCCCACAAGTGTCACTCTCTTTGATACTAGTTCAGAGGGAAGAAATGGTGGAATATGAGGTAGAAGCTACAAAATGCAAGAGGGTTTTGAGAGAGATAGAGACAAAGATAGAAGCACACAAGAGAGTTTTGTGGATACAAGAAATGGTACCCTTATCCTTTGTTATCTTCACTTATACATATTTATATAATATGTACTTATACAAGGGGTGCCCACCCATTTTGGCCTTTACCTTAACATCACAATCAAACATCATCTCATGCTCAATTTGTTGATTCTTAGTTAGTGCAAGAAAAAAAAAATGGATGCTTAGCTTCAAGTATTATGGTTGGGTGTTCTAGCTATTAGAAGCTCCAAGTATTATGGTTGGGTATTCTAGTGATAGATATGAGTTAGTGTGTTGACAAATGAAAAAATTTGCAAATCTAAGGGATCTCAACATGGGCCACACACAACTATGGAGAATGCTTAAGTATACCTCTCTCTCTCTCTCTCTCTCTCTCTCTCTCTCTCTCTCTCTCTCTCTCTCTCTCTCTCTCTCTCTCTCTCTCTCTCTCTCTCTCTCTCTCTCTCTCTCTATCTCTCTCTCTCTCTCTCTCCAACCATCAATGATTAAGAACATTAACAATAGTTTTGTTCTATATATCTTTTGGTTATTAGCAGTTACCATCACAACCTTGTATGTGAGTCAATGTTGAATGCATGGATGTTGAGGTCATTGATATATAAAGGTAATCAAGTCTTTCCTTTGGAGAAGCATGACCTTATATCTAGCTTTTCTTGGGATATTTCCCATGCACATGAAGCTTTTCCACTAGAAGCCTTTGTGGATATAGAGTGGCAAAACATTGCCCTTTGTAATAAAGAGATTTTTTATATTCTATGCTTTGCAATATGAGGATGTCATAATAATAAACTATCTTTGTAGTAGCCAAATAGATATATTTAAGAGTATTGAAAGTCTCTTATGGGAGCATCTAATAGGTTAAAGGAGTTATTTGATTGTCATATGAATTTAAACTTCCTAGCTAAATTTACTATATTGTTAGAATAAGTGTGGTGCATTATATTCTTTGGATGTATACAAATCCATTTCTTTCCACTGTGCACAATGCACAATACATGATGCACATGCACACGTGTATACATACATATCACTCACCACACATGCATGCTTATATGAGATCTTCTTTCCTCTCTTTTTTGACCACCTACCACCCTATTTGGAAGGGAGAAACAAGGTAAAGAATGAGAAAATAAAGAAACATCTAGAAGTATTCAACCCTATGCACCACATCCATGCACAATGCACATTGCATAATGCATAGTGCATTATTAGTGCACTGTACACTTTGCACACACACATGTGTACAGTGCATGGTGTTTACGTACACTAGACCCTTCACAAGATGTGCATATAGCACCTTGCACTTAACATAGTATAACCTTCATACACACGTGTTGGATCTTTCTTGGTTTTTTATTTCTTTTTTCCAATGGCACGCTCTTTGATGTTTGCAAGGGGGGGAACAAGGGAAAGAGAAGGAAGGAAGGAGGCACCTCATAGTGCACCCAATCAATGTACAATGTATGATTAAAATGGATTAGCGTATAGTGCATAGTATATAATGTAAAATGTAGATTCTCCACTCTACAATGTACAATGTACAATTTTTAGTTATTGGGGGTGCACCTATAATATAATATACATTCAAAGGGTATTAAGAAATACCATTTCTTTACGTGTTATAAAGCCATAAAATGTTCACTTTTACTTTGGTAAAATTATGGGATTTTTTAGATTGTAATTAAAGAATTATTTTAATAAATATAGTTCTTTAAATTTTACCAAATAAAATAATCTTTCTTTTGAACTCACATAGTATCTTACATGTTCTATAAGGTGCACCCCCTAGAGTATAGTTAAAATGGATTGGCACATAGTGCATAGTGTATACATGCATGGAAATCTACAGTAGGACACTGATACTAACTTAGTTTGTACTAATGGCTGCATGATAGGGTAGATCTTGGATGATCCAAAGCCCTTACATAGAGGGTTTACTCATTGATATGGGTGTACTCATACTTAAATCTAAAATTGAATGATTGGAGCACCTAAAGGTATTAAACTACCAAAAAATGGAATGCCAACCCATAAAATTGACTCCAGATTCCGAGATACTCTTGGCTGATAAGGAAAAATACCCAAGATTTGATGCTCCATCAATAGAGAATATTGACTCAAAAATAGATGAAAGCGAGGATCCTAAAATATCACCACCATCCAAGCCTTGCAAGGCCATAATAAAACTCTTAATTCATCTAGGCACCAAGACCTTAAAATATCCCACATGAGAATGAGTTAGAATCCAAAGAATATTTCTAAACAATTTATACCATTAAAAAAATGAAATCATGTTATTGTGTTGGTGCAAAAAGAAAAGGGCAAACCAATGAACCCATTGAGGGCATATCACAATGTATTCGCTTGGAATTACATGACCTTAAGGATATACCACCTTAGGTATTAAAGCACACTATTTCTTTGAAATTGCATGCTAAGCCCACTAAATAATAGTTCTGTCCCATGAATCTGTACTATATACACTAGGTACAAGAAGAGTTAGAGAAACTATAGAAAGAGGATTCATTTATGAGATTGAGCATACCGACAAGGTATCATCCATCATCATGGTAGTCAAGAAGAATAGAAAAATTCAACTACACATTAACTCTACAAGAAACTAAATGTTACTACCAAAAGAGACCATTATCCATTGCTATACACAAACCACATAATTGAATACATAATTAGAAAGGAAGCTTGTAGCTTCTTGATGTTTTGTAGGGCTATAGTTAGGTATAAGTATACGTGAATGATTGGTCCAAGACCACCTTTGCTACCATCAATGGGGAATATTCACCTACATTGTCATGGATTTTGGCTTGATGGATACACTAGCCACCTTCCAAAGTGAAAATAGACAAGAGGGAAGATAGGTAAAGAAGTGAAATCACACATATAAAACAATGGAGACTTGAGTACACAGAGAAGATAAGGCTTAAATCTTCTTCTTCTTCCACACAAAATAACTAAGTCTACAATATGATAAAAGACTAATATGAAAGTACCATAATGTATGTACATGTGCTCATATGCCATAACCAAGGATAGACTACAAGGGTGTAGTTCAATCTATACAATCATTGGCATATTCTCATGTCGGTTATTTAACATGCCAGTGAATAATATCTTTCCACATCACCAAAGTGTATAATAGTGGATGTTAGCTCATGTAGAGATTGACATCTTAATAGTTCCCCTCAATCTCAACATGAACTCATGAACTCCAAGAATAATCCTAAAGCACTGAAGCTTCTCGACTCCCAAGGCCTTGGTGAAAATGTTAGTAGCTTGATCCTTTGTATTGACATAAACCAACACTACAAGATATAGGCCTTATACCGACGTTAAAAGTGACGAAAATATAAATAAAAAAAATTTCCCCTGTTATCACAAAAAGTATCGTTATTGGCGACACCATAAAACAGTCGATATTAGTGTCGTTATCAGTGTCGCTATTTGTGTCGGTATCAACAACGCAAATAACGATGCTTTGCGATGCTAATAACGACGCCAATAACGATGCATGCAGGTAAATTTGCGACAAGCCATACAAAATAGTTTCTGCACTGTGTACAATGCTCGTGTAAATAAAGACAAAGTGTACAATGCTTGTGTAAATACATGAAATAAATACATGGTCTCATAATGAAAGCGACTGGTACAATCATGGCAAGATATCACTACTACATAGAAAATGTCTACATAGATCACGTGACAAAAAAAAAGGGTGTGTGAGCTCCAGGGATCCAAGGGCGAGCTATACATCCTCACCATCTGAAATCTAGTCCCGCCGCAAAGAAGTATCGAACGGACTCTGCAAAAAAAGAAACAACTACACATCAGTCCACCATACAATAATGCATTCTAATTAAACATGGTAACTACGGACAAGAAAGATGAGTGACTTACAGGGTTGCCGCGTCCATACAATTAGTCGATCAATCTAGTGGGACTGTGCCTCTCTGCATATCGAGTCTCAAGGCTGATCGGATCGCGATTTGTAATGGAGTGTTGCAAAGGAAACAAAATACTAACAGTTAGAAACACGATTGTCAGTACAAAGGATATTGCAAAAAAATAAGCAAGCAAAACAAAAGAAAAACTTACAAAGTCCTCCAGATATATCCTGTGGCCGCCACTCCCAAGATGATGGACCACTGTGGCCTCTAGTCGTGCTCTCGCCGCCTCGCATTGCTGACTCCAACGTCCTGGAGAATCTGTAGTCTCCTCCCTTAGTTGGCGCCAGTCGTCCATGTCTTACCAGTCGGGCTTTGCAGCCCCACTCTTGAGTGCCTTGCATGCGTTCGATCATCTGTGTGATATATATGCACACATGCACTCCATCATCCAGCCCATAGAAAACTATCTATTGTGGCTGGTACCAAAAATTCCTCATGCAAGGATGCTACTATGTAGTCCTTGCTCCCCTCCGGTATGTTTTTCCAATGATCCAAGACGTTGTGCCGAAAAACGTGTTGGCATAGCTCTCTCATGCAAGCCATCACCCTCCTCCCCTCATCATTCATGATGATGGCTCCTGACCTATCATCTACAAGGTAGGTATACCCCTCTGGTTTATGCCTAAGATGGGTCCTCTCCCATCTGTGATCACGCTCCTGGGCATATCCAGGATACCCCTGTACATCTAGTGTACCGACCGGGGTAGTATCTATCGGAGTAGCACCCATAGGGATGCCACCTGCGGACGGATGAGCAAAAGCCAGAGTGACTAGAGTAGACGTCCCCACAGGTGTGACAAATCCTAGAGGTGATGCAACTCCAGCAGAACGACGAGAGGAGACACCACGTCCATGCCTCCATAGCAACCACCTGAGCCACGCTCTCTACAACTGCCACAAGAGCGAGGAGTAGCACCTGTATCCCCAGCCGACCGTGGGCTCACTGCATTCGTATCTCTGCAACATCCCCCTGACCCTAAAGCACTCTGTCCGTTTGGCCCAAGTCTAGAGCGTCGACCTCGTTTGCTCAAAGCTGAAGCATTTGATCGCACCGAAGTAGATCTAATAGAGCGGCCTTGTCCGAGACAGCTCCTGGTCCGCCATGTCTCTGAATCTCGCCATTTGATCTAGAGACATGCACGTGAAGATATCCTGCAACTCCTCATCACTCATCCCTCGACTCATCTTGATGATCTAAGTATCCACAAAGGTCACCTGCACATACAAAAAATGATATTAGCATAATCAATTTAAATCATACAAAGCACGGTAATATAAATCTTTAAAAAATGATCTTACTTAAAATGCATCTTATGTACCCTTATAAGTGATTAGTCAACATCTAGCCGCATGGCCCACCTTCTAACATATACTACATGAGTTCACATTCCATGAAGTATTCATAACCCATATCCAACAATTGTTTCTTTATTTTCTTCTCCAACCTTATTTCCAAGGCTGTCCTTTCCTCATTTTGTTTTCACTTCTTCTTATCCTTCCTAGATTTCTTTGTATCCCTCTTCTGATGATGTCTACTCCGATCATCATCTGAATTGCTTGATTTGGTATCCAACTCAAAACTCGATGAGGTATTGGTGCATAGATCGGTCGCCGTATGCGTGCGTAGTGAGCGTCAGAAGGTCCCCAAGAACAAAATAACTCTACTTTTTGCACACAAATCAATGAAGAAATCTTGCACAACATGAACAAGAGACCAATTGGGTGCAATCTCTCCCCATGCCTTGTGTGAGCGCTCCACAAAGCATGTATTTCATATAGTATTCATCTTCAAGCTCAAATAAGAGCCCAAATTACAAAATAGCACGCTTTAGCTTTTGAGTTTGCTTTTGTGCCAATAAAGAATTAAAGCTAATGGGCGCCCAAGAAGTTAGGCGGTACCCGAATACAATGTCCAATACAAATATTTAAATCGTGCACCCATACGCATACAAAAATAATAAATAAATATCAAGCACTTTGATAAATAAGCGCGACAAAATATAGGCGCCATGCCTAAGAAAAGCGCCCATAAAAAATATTGACGATAACTTGAATACAAGCTATCCTCCAATGCTTTCCACTGCCATCGCTGCTTGCTCTACACATCAACTGAAGCATTCACAATTGTTAGAAAAATAATACAATTAAACCGACAAAAGTGAATACCTAGCAGTCTTCAGCTACATAAATAAATTGGTTAGAAATCAATCCTAACCTTAATTTATCACGAGTGCGCACTCTAAACTCATAAACATTTATTAATTTAAATATGTATTTTGCAAAATCACCCGCTATGGAATCACCCATGTACACATCAAATTAACAAAACACCCGAAAAGGATAGGCATCCCCATCGACTTCTCGCACAAAGAATCCACTTTGTGTATGAGCCCCGGTAATAAAATTTTACGGAATCCACCGCAAAACCTCACGGAATCCATCGTGGCACAGAATCCACTGTGGAATATGCCTCTTGGCATCATACAAATGATCGAAATGGAACAATCACACATAATCTTTTTTCATAAAACATGAATCCATTATTGTAAGACAGTGAATCAATAGGAATCCAATTATTTGCAACTAGTTTATTCCAATCAGCTTGAAAAGTAAGATCTTGATGATAAGTATCTTTCATAGGGATAAGGGAATCAAATGATATCACAGAAATATTGTGAATTGTCGGTCTTCTACTCAAAGCGTCAGCTACAACATTCTCTTTTCCTGGTTGATATTGTATAAGGGGATCAAAACTTTGAATAAAAGTGGCCCATTTAATGTGTCGGTCTGATATTTGTGGTTGACTAAGGAGATGTCTAATGCTTTGTTGGTCAGTTTTGATCATAAATTCAGATCCCATTAAATAATGTTTCCATTGATGTAAGGCTTGTACTACGGCTAGAAATTCTTTATCATAGGTAGAGTATTTAAGTTCAGATGGTTTGAGTTTACAGCTAGAGTAGGCTATGGGATGAGAATCTTGCATAAGGACTGCTCCTATTCCAGGTCCACTAGCGTCAGTAACTACTAAAAAGAATGGTCTATTGAAGTCAGGTAGTTGTAATACAGGAGCATGAGTTAATGCATGTTTCAATAAATCAAAGGATTTTTGTTGATTGTCAAACCAGTTATACACAATACCTTTCTTTCAAATTTTTGTCAAAGGTAATGCAAGTAATGAGAAATTCCTCACAAACTTTCTGAAAAAACTAGCAAGACCTAGAAAAGAATGTAATTCATGCACATTTTTGGATATGGGCCAATTTAAAATTGCTTCTATCTTTTTAGGATCGACTTTAATACATTCTGAT